>NC_135483.1:134053200-134354659 GCF_052094955.1 Ictidomys tridecemlineatus | reverse complement strand
ACAGAATGGAGAATCTAGAATTATATCCAAATGCACATGAGATCTGAATATATGACAAAATGAGGTTTTAAATCAGTATTACTCAATGGAAAATTTATGGGTAAAAAAAAATTAAGACTTCTGTGTTACACAATATATTTCTTTAAATTCCAGATGGATCAAATATTTTTACAATAAAGCAATACAAATACTAGAAGGAAATCCTTGATGGCAATCTTCTTATTTAAGCAAAAGAGAAAACAAAACACCTGTTAAAAAGAAGATGAGCATATCTGGCTGTATATAACTTAACCAAAAAGACAACTAAAGACCAGGAAAAATATTTGCTATATATATATTATAACCAAAAACATTAAAAATCTGATGAATTAAAAATACACAAATTAATAAATACACAGTGCCTATGAATCACTAATTCATAGTAGAAAATCTATAGATCAATGCTTGAAAAGATTTCTCATTGCTTCATGTCAATATAATCTGGAAATACATGCTTTCATTTCACAAATATTTGCTGAATGAATTCTTCCTAAAATTCCCTCAATGTTGAATTTGTAACAAAAAGAATTGATTCTTGTTTTTAAGTGGTTCATGATTTATGAGTGAGATAGACATTAACTGCTGAGCATACAATTATAAGTTGTGAACTGGTTGCTTTGAAATAGAATAAAGTGGTGAAGGGTGTTCATTCTGTAGATTAGGTAGGCAGAAATGGTGTTACTGGTGAAAATGATGTTCCAGATGATCTGGTGCAGATATCAGTCTTGAGAACATAGGGAACAAGTTGTCTACCCAGAGCAAGAAGTTTGTTTTTATTTATAGGACAGAGCTATTTTATCAAAATGAACCACAATGCCTAATTAATACTTGATTAGTGCTCAATATTTACTTATTGAATCTAACTACTGAATTCTACATGTTATTTCAGCTCTCTTAGCAAAGGACTTTGTGTTGGACTATGGCAAAATTGGGCATGTTAAGAAACAATAAAATATTTTGGAAGTAAGTTTGAAAGACATTTGAAAGTAATTTTCACATATTCACAATAAGCTGAATGTAAAAGTCATGCATATATACAAACTTTAATACACCTGAACAAACATACAATCAACTATTTATAATCACGGAGTCTTTGTGGTTCTCCTATTTTTTCTACAACTGCCATAGTGAGTACAATTCCAAATCTTCCCCTCAGTGTCAGCTCTCATTTCTTGGAATGATTCCAATCTTGCAACTTTAAGAGGTCACAGAGGTCTGAATTAGAGTGAGTGAGAATCCTGTGTAGTTTGATAAAACTTCCCTGGATACTTTGTTATGCTCTCTTCTAGACAGCCTCTTTCCCCTCCCCATTTAAGAATCATTTTGATATATCATATTTCACATTTTGATTCAAGTGGGTTATGCACTCCCATTTTACCCCTTATACAGCTTGCAGAATCACATCAGTTACACTTCCAGGGGTAAGACAAGATAATACAAATGGAAGAAATGATTTACAGTAGAAGGGGTAGAGAGAGAAAAGGGGAGGGGAGGGGAGGGGAGGGGAGGGGGGATAGTAGAGAATAGGACTGACAGCAGAATACATCAGACACTAGAAAGGCAATATGTCAATCAATGGAAGGGTAACTGATGTGATACAGCAATCTGTATACGGGGTAAAGTTGGGAGTTCATAAACCGCTTGAATCAAACTGTGAAATATGATGTATTAAGAACTGTGTAAGGTTTTGAACGACCAACAATAAAAAAATAAATAAATAAATAAAGAATCATTTTGATGTTTTTATGATTACTATGACCCAGGTGTGTTTAAAAGGTGAAATATTTAGGGGGTGCCTTGTATATCTTCAGCACTGTGCAATAATCTGGGGAGAATCCCAAAGCAGGTTTATTCCTTGGCTCCCTGCAAGCTACACTTTTTGCCTGTGGCTCTTTTGAGCCCGATCTTCTGGTTCCAAAATTCAAACTTTCTCTGTCCTCTCAGAACTCCTGATAACTGAGCCCTATTGACTATGCAATCTTCTTGAATCTAGCTTTATCCCTGGCATCCATGACAACAGTCCTAGACATTTGACTTTCCTGGCTCCACCCTTTTTTCCCCCTCAACACATAAATATTGATGTTCCCTGAAACTTCATAATTGATCACTTATTTTGTACAATGTCAGACACACTTGGAGAGGCTGCTGACACATGTACTGGTGGGTCCCAACTCTATATGTTTGGCTCAAGTTCTCTCTGGACTGCACTTCTGATCTCCTACTGCCTCCTGACAGCTCCACCTGGACGTCTATCTCACAGACATCATGAATAAGCCCAGGCACTCCCACTTTGCCCCGGATCTGTTCTTCCTCCTTTAGTCCTGTACTCATAATGCTTCCTCAAACCATTCAAGAATATAGATGTAACCCAGCCTCTTCTGTCCTGCTCATTTTCCATATCCAGTTTTTCACTTGGTCCTGAGAATTTGCATCCATCATACTTCTCCATGATCCCTTCCTCTCCTTGGTTAGGCTCTTAAATCTTTCAAAAAAAATTCTTTATAGTAGCAATTTTTTAAATTAGCCTCTTCCATAATTCTTTTTAAGGGACTAAATAGAATATCATAGTAAAGTATCAAATTAAATACAGTGATTAATGACAATGTTACAAGGTCATAAGCATCAGAAATAAGAACAATCTACTTTCTTCATCAGGGACTCCCTTCGAAAGGATTAGGTTTCTAATAACCAAATGGAACCTGCATTATCATGCTTGTGAACTCTATAGGATTTTTGAACAAGGAATCAGGAGCAATCATTAGAATTGTTATTTTTAAGAATTGCTATTCGAAGAGAGAAGACACTGTCTCCAGTAATTTATGGGAAATCATGCAGATACCTTTGGGAGAAAAGGTTCCATTAGTCCCCTAATTTAAGCACTGATGAAATAAGACACGAAACAGGAAAATTGGGAGAGTGGCAATTGTGGGCTCTAGGAATGGAAATAGGATGCTGACCTAAACAATGACAGGGCTCCAGCGACGCCCTTCAGGTAACTCACTGCCTAACTTTGTGTTTGTCTCGGTAGTGTCACTTGCTACTTCATTAGATTCAGGAAGCTTTTTGTGGAGCATCTTTTCTGGGCCCTGAATACTGTAGGGAATGAAAGGAAAATGTAGAGTCTCTACCCACAATGAGCGTGTAGAGTAATTAAGGCGCTAAGCATACAAAACATACAAAAACACGTGGAACCATACTAAATGAAAAGATACAAAAATAAATGGAAACAAAAAGAAGGCTGCTTAGATAGATGGAAGAAGCTGATGTCATTGTGGTCCACAGGCACATTCACAGTGAAAGGCAGTGGAGCCTGCCCTGGTGTCATTGCCAAAGGTCTTGTGATATGTACACATTTCTGAGTGTAGTGTGCTTAAACGTGGACATTAACAAGTACTTTCTCCTCAACGATGAAAATATAGACCAGAAAAGAAAGTTACAAAAAATATACTTTCATTAGTGGCTCTGTAAGGATGAATTTAAAATTTAAATGTTCCAATAATTTCTCAACCACAAAAACGAAGAGCTTGGCCAAATTAGTGGGTTATATACCCCCAAATTGGTAAGACAATCACATAGAATAATTTCTTCTCCTCTTTGAGGATCAATCAGGGATTGGTGGGTTTCACTGCAGATTTCTGATGATTTTCCACACCACAAAGCCCTCCAGGCACAGCTCAGCATTTTGCAAGACCTGCCTTACATCTCAAAAGAAGTAAAATGCTACCATCTAGTGGCCTATGTGCAAAACTAAAGAAAACACTTTGTTCTATCTTGCAATTCAAAAGTCACCAAGCCCAGGCAGAGAGCAGTGTTTAGGTTTTAAATGACTTTGCAAATAAAAGGATTAGAGCATCTTGATACGATGAAACAAACTTTTCAAAAAAATAAAGTTCTGAATCAGGCCAGATTGAAATGTTTCAAAATCGGGGCTAATACTCTAATCATAACCATGAATTTCCCTAACAAGTTGAAATTTTGATTTAAAATGCAGTAATCTTGAATTCTAGCCCAATTCTTATCTTCTAGAGAAAGCATATTCATTTAGCATAATTGTTCAACATAGAACTTATCAGGTTCTATGTCTTCCTGCTCCTAGTTGGATGTGTTCTTTTCGTGTTCTGAATTCCATTTAGATTCGATTCTCCATTTGTACAGGTTATATTATTATTTGTACAGGTTATATTAATTATTCATGTTGGCAAGTAACATGTTTAATCCCTTTGAGCAGCATAGGATGGGCATGGAACATGTAACATTCTTAATAAATGTATAAGTTTTAAGTAAATAAATGGGAATTAAATGATGGATAAATGGATGAATATGTGGTAGGTAAACCCTATCTTTCCTATATAAACAGAGGAAAACATACTATTTTGGGGGGTAAATACAAAGATTCCAAGATTCATTGCACTGGCTCCAAGGGCATGGATTATATAGCATGAAAGCAAAAGTCAGGAAGACAAGAGTGACTCCGAATCAAGCCTGGAAGCACTACTGTGCCCTGTTGACCTCAGGAATGGATGCTCAGACTCGACCACTCCCTGTGCTGGCCCTGTGATTATACAGATTCTAAAGCACAAAACAAGGGGAGAAGGGCACCTGAGAAGAAGCCCATGGCAGGTTCCTCAAACCTCTATCCACAGAAATGCTCCTCAGTGGACCACAGAGCTAGGTTTACAAGTCAAATGCTCCCTGGAATGCTGGCACAGATGTAGTAAAACAATGGCCTGTGTTAAGATTTAGATATTAAATGTCCCCCCAAAATTCATGTGTGAGAGAATGTAAGATTTAGAGGTGAAATGACTAGGTTATGAGAGCCTTAACCCAATCTGTGGATTAATCCCCTGATAGGGATTAACTGAGTGAAAATTGCAGGCTGGTAGAGTGTGGCTAGGGAGGGCTGTGGGTCATTGGGAGTGTGCCTTTGGGGTATATATTTAGTGAACTGAGCTCAGTCTCTTTCTGCTTCCTGATCGTTATGTGAGCTGCTTCCCTCTGTCACACTCTTCTGCCTCACCTCAAGCCCTGAGGAATGGAGTTCTTCTGCCTCACCTCAAGCCCTGAGGAATGGAGTCAGCCATCTATGGACTGAGTCCTCTAAAACCACGAGCCAACAAATAAAACTTTTCTCCTCTAAAATTGTTCTTGTCAGGTCTTTTGGTCATAGAAACAACAACAACAAAAAAAAAAAACTAACCAAAACAGCCTACAAGTCACCTCAGAACCAAATTAGCCCCTGACTTTTTGGTTCAGGCACTGTTTCTGAGTCAGGTGCTCTGTTAATGCTAACTGGAAATGATGGTGATATTGGTGGTTGAGATGTAATAACAGTTAAGGATATTAGATGCCTGTGGGGTTTAGACTCTAATAAAAGAGTCCTGCTTGCCCTTGAAGTAGCAAGCTGGGAATGTTCAGACTTTAACCACAGGTATTTATACTTGGCTCCAGATAAGTGCCATTTATTTCTCTCTACTGCAGGTAACTAGAAGCTTTTGGCTCTTCAGCCCTATTGCTGTAAGCAGTGAACCTAGATCCCCAGTTTCTGAAGAGCCCTTTCATGAATAACTTGATTCTTTAATGATTTGACAGACGCCAGAACAAGATTTTTTAAAATTTGCCTCTAGCTTCTTGCATCACAGTATACATAAAGAGACTCCCTGTTCCTCAACAGCAGATTGGGTGGGCTTTTCAGCCAGGTTTCCATTTCCCTGGAGAATATCAAGATTGGAAGAGATAGGACACCAGATATATATTTTTTAAATGCATAATGGGGGCCTGGGAATGTAACTCTGGTAGAGCACTTGCCTAGCACATGTGTGACTTCCCTTGGTCACAATAATCAGATATCTCCTTTACAGAACTCCTTGCTGAAAGTTATCTTCTTTCTGTTTTTATTCTCTTTGGTCTCCTTCAACGTTCAATATTTCTCACATCTTGTATTACCTATTCTTAGAATAGTTCCTTCTGACATCCTCCCTAGACTAAACATGGGTTAGTAGGAGCCCTCAAAACCTACCTTTTTTAAGGAGTTCAAACATTTCAGAATGTTTTAAACATTTATTTTTTGCTAAATTAAACTTTTAAAACATATTCACACACACAAAAAATAATCTTGACACCAGGTGTAACTGTGGAGGAACACTGGCAGGACCATTGTCATAGGCTTCCTTGCTGCTGGGCTTCTGCATCCCCCTTAGTAACGTTTCTTTCTCTCACTGCAAGAGAGAGACCCTCAGTCCCAGGGTCTTTCAACTTACTTTCACTTGGCTCACTGATCCTGCCTTCTAGTTCCAATTTTCAGTTTTATACCAGTGACTACTCAATTGATTCTCCAAACCTTAGCTCTCAACCAAGCCTGGATTCAAATGCCTCCAGTTGCCTACAGAACATCTAAATCTTACCATCTGCAGACTAAACACATCACCCTCTCACTGGGCAACAAACTGCCCTTCCTATTTTTCCTGTCTTGAATCTTATTTTGGCAGAAGCTATGAGTTACATTACATTGATTTGGCCTGATTAGTGCTTTCAAACTAGAAACTTAAGTATTTCTTGGGCCCTACATAATTTTTTTCTAATAACTTTTGAATATTACTCTGTCTTTCACTCCTCCTTTTTGACCTAGTAAACACATCAAGTATACCACTTCATTTGTCCCTTCTTATGTCAATGAGTATTTGGGTCTCTTCCACCTTTCAGCTATTGTGAATAATGTTGCTACTACAGTCATTTTAAAGTCATTCATGGCTTCAGAATATTTTTCTCCTAACTAAAATGTGCTCAAGATAAATTAATGATCACAGCAGAGCATAATGTATAAACGTATAGAGTGAGCCAGAACCTGAAGGCCTAGTCTGAAATCATGAGTTATGGGACATTGTGGAATTAAATAAAAACCTGTCTTGGTGAAGTTTTCACTTACTAAGATGCTCTTATAATGTGGAAAGACCAATTGTTCAGCTATGAACTGTATTGTAATCATGACTTGCAAGATTAAAACTGAGGATGTGCGCTGTATCTATTAAAATTAACATTACTAAATAATTAGTAATTTCAACAGAGTTATGTTTTATCATTTTCCTAGTAGAGGTTTTGGGGAAAGAAAATATAAAATATATGTCATGGTTTGGATCTGGAATGTCCCCAAACTCTCATGGGGTTGGTAGAGGGACTTTTGGAAAGTGATTCTATCAGGAGGGCTCTGACCTCATCAGTGGATTAATCCATTGATAGTCGAATGGACTACTGAGAACTAGGACCTAGTTACAGGAAATAGGTCACCACGGGCATACTCTAGAAGGGCTTATCTTCTCTCAGGCCCCTTTCTCTTTCTCTGTCTGCTTATCAGCTGCCATGATCTGACAGCTTTCCTCTGCTATACCCTTCTATCATGATGTTTCTGCCTTGGAGCCAGCCGACCATGAACTGAATCCTCTAAACTCATAAGCCAAAATAAATCTTTCCTCCTTCAAGTTGTTCTTGTCAGGTATTTTGGTCATAGCAAGTAGAAGGTGACTAGCAATATAAAAAGATCTTATTAATACCAAAGAATTTGCTATAAAAAGTAATTAATTCATATACATTGAGAAGAGCTAAAGGGAAAATAAGAGTGTGATGAGTCTCATGCAGGAGAATCAATAGTAACCTATTCTTATCATTGATTAAAAATTACATGTAGTCTATATATGTATATTAACCTGTGTGTATATATATATGATTGTACATGTACATAATATGTATAAAATATGTGTAAATAAAATTATATGTGCACATATACATGCAAAACTATAGAACAAACATGAAACAAATATATATTGTACAGATATTTGTAGGAAAAAATTAATAGGAAAAAGTAAAGTTTCAGTGACATAATGCATAGGAAAGTAGAAATCAATGAGTATGCACTATGAAGTATGAAATAAAAGGCAAAATAAGATTGCAATCATTTGGCACAGTAAAATTAAAAGGGTTTACATTAAAACAATAAAAGGCAACTATAATCCAGATTAGATCAAAAGATAAAAATGGAAGCTATTGCAGATTGCAAGAAGCATACACATAAGCAAACTGAACCCCCAAAATGTGAAAGTAAAAGGGTTCAGGAAGTGTCTAATTCTAAAGAAATACAATAGAGCAGAAGAACAGAGAGATGAAAATGTTGGAATTTAACCAAGAATCAAGTATCATGGCAAAAAAATATTAATGGGATAAAATTTTTATTATTTATCTGCAATAGTTACAGTGCACAATGAAAGTAGAACAATCATAAAAAAAATCTATGCAATGTGAAAATACATAAAATATAAACCATTAAGAAAAAAAGGAAAACTTACTTAAAATTTTATAACTAACAAATTTAGGAGATAAAGCAGAATTTCAAGAAGAATGAGGAAATAGATTTTAATATGCATTATACAGAGAATTATACAGATAATACAATATTTTCCATAACATCTTTGGAACAAAAATTGTCATTAATCACACTGGTTTTAATCAAGTTTTGGCCCTTTGATTCATACACTCCAAAGAGCATATTATTTCCATATCCAGCATACGATCCAAGATATAAATAAGTATCCAATATTTTCCAGTCCTTTAAGATCTTAACACTGAAGATAGCATTTAACTATAATTTAGTTGCATCTCATCAGACTCTTAGAGACCACATGCAAATAAAACTCATACCACCCTCTCCATGCACTTCATCTGACTATAGTAAGCTCAATAATGCCCTCTAAATGTGTTCCCTCTCTAATCCCTGGAATCTATGTATGTTACCTTACATGACAATGGGGGACTGCGCAGATGAAGTTAAAGATGTTGCGATAGGAAGATTATTCCAGGTATCATCCAGGTAGGCCTTTAGAACTTTAGATAGAGCAAAAGGGGGGGGGGAGGGAAAGGAGGGGGCAAAGGGATAGGAATGATGGTGAAATGAATTAGCCATTATTACCCTAGGTACATGTATGAAGACAAAAAATGGCGTGAAAATACTTTGTGCACGATCAGTGACTTGAGAAATTGTGCTCCATATGTATAATATGAAATGAATTGCATTCTGCCATCATGTATAACAAATTTGAATAAATAAATAATTTAATTTTAAAAAGTATAAAACAACAATAAAAAAAGAGAGAGAGAAAGTGAATCTCACCACAGAAGATGGGAAAGCAGTGCGATCATGGAAGCAGAGGCTGAAGTGATGTGGCCACAAGCCAAGGATTGGTGGCAGCCACCTGAAACAGGAAAAGGCAAGGAACAGAGCCTCCACCAGGTCCCCAGATGGCCTCCAGAACTGTGAGTAATAAATATGTGTTGTTTTCAATCATCCGGTTTGTGTTTAAAGTCAGATGCTACAAGAAATTACTACAGCTGTGTGTTCAGTGAATATTCACCTTGTTGGTCTCTGGACAGCCACTGTATCAGCATGGTATCATTCTTTTTCTTCATACACAATCACTATGAACCTCTCTTCTTCATGTATCTATAAGCAAAGTTGGGGGAGGTTGATGGAGAAGTTTCATTCCCTTTTCTTCTTCTTTTTTTAACATTTATTTTTAAGTTATAGGTGGACACAATATCTTCATTTTATTTTTATGTAGTGCTGAGGATCGAACCCAGTGTCTCAGGCATGGTAGGTGAGTGCTCTACCTCTAAGCCCCAGCCCCAGCCCCTTTTCTTCTTAATGACTAAATTAAATAAAAATTAGTTCCCCACAAAAAGAGTTTAACTGCCTATTATTTTAAAGTAAAATTTCCTCCTTAAGTATGGATTATTGTTCTCTTTAGTGAAACTGCTAAAAAAAAATTTTAAAAATAAAAGATATCTTAACACTCTATAAGAAATGAAGATAAAAGAAATGCAAAAAAAAAAAAAAAAGTGTGGGGCCTAAGTCATGTCTTTAAGAAGAGGACTCATGTCTCTTGATCCTGCCCGAACATTAGGTTGCTATAACATTCAACATTATAATTTTCTTTTTAATTAACACACTGGGTGGAAGAGTGAGACATATGATATATAGAGAGAGGCTGTAATAAAGCCACTTACCCTAAGAACCAAGAAGTATTCAGAGTAATTTTGTTCATTAAAGATTTCCTCTACCTTGATCTATGTAGGCCTTAATTTCCAATAGATTTAAATTTTAAAAAGATTGAAGACTTAAATTAAAAAAAAAAGGATCCTGTGTCTTTCTTTAATATTTCAATAAAGAGTCATAAACAAACATTTCTATTGATGCTTATGTTCATATTCAGAACTAATTTGTATTAGCTCAATTAGTGTATCTATGCTAATATTTTTCTTCTATAATTGTTTAGAGCACTTTCACTGGCCCAGAGTAAGAAAGAAATACTATATATGTTTACCTCTAACTGAGGAAACATAACCCATATTCAGTGATCACAAATGAAAGGATGGTTAGAAGTGGGACCCATGGTGAAGGAAGAGGCTGAGTTTAACAGAGTGCCTGAAACTACCCTGGAGGCTGGCATTAGCAGGAACTCCTTATGATCCTGAGGATGGAGGGGCAAAAGGAAAAACATGCAATTACGAGCAACAAGATGACCACCTTGTAGAAACTGGAACTGAAGTGGGCCTGGATTGCAGTGGGGGGATGCTGTCACAGAGGAGAGACAGCCACAGAGAAGCCCCTGTACCTGAAAGGAGGAGGAGGAGCTGTCCTGATTTCTCACTCCCTCAAGTCTACTCTTCATCCTGCCCTTTTATCTACTGTAACCAATATCCACTGACCAATTGTGCTAGGACTGTGGGGTAGGTTACTGAGAGATCAAAGACAACACCTGGAGATGGCAGGGGCAAGGGTGGAGGATAAGACATAAGATTTACTAGGAAATATTTATGGGGAAGGCCCAGTGGTGACAAGCTGGACAGATGACTTTGTCAGAGGCCAGTGGCAGGAGCCAGACATGAACACTTCTATCCATCACGGTGCTTCATCAAGAAATGCCTCCTCTCATTTATAACTAATTAGAACAAATAAAAATAAATAAATAAATAAATAAAACAATTTTAGAAAGAAAGAAAGAAATGCCTCCTCTCCCTCACGACACCACCAGAAAATTCCTCGTGGCATTTTGTCCAGAGGTTACCAGCTGGATGGATAACGTATGTCTGTTGAGGGCCACAGCCGAGTCGGGATGATGCATGGCATTTTTGCCAGAAGTAGTGGTTGAGAGGTGACGCCAGCGGGCCATGAAGATGATGACTTTTGAGTTCTCCCGGAGTTCCCGTTGAGATCTGGTTGAGCTCTCGCAGGGATTCCTGAAGAGTTCGCATTGGTTGGAGAAGTGCCAGAGGAGGGATTTCCGGTTGGTGTTTTCTGGAGGAGCCACGTGGCATTCGGGAGAGTTCCCAGGGAGCGTGTGTGGAGTGTGCTGGTGGAGTTCAGAAATAAAGTTTGTTCCTGCTTCAGTGGCTCGTGATTTGTGCCCAGCCAGACTGCGGCATATTTCCTTCTCACAGTGCCCTCAGTTCTGCACCTGTTACCACAGGGAGGGTTTTATAAGTTAGGATACAGAAGCAGTGGCAGCTTTCCACAGATTACACCATCTTGCCTTCGTTCCCAGCATCCAGGAGAGAAAGTTGGTTTCCTTCTAGTTTATGTAGGCATTCCTGGCCCAGGCCTGCTCTGTTTCCTTATTTGACCAGGTACCTGAGAACAAAAGGAGCATTCCAGGGACACAGTGTCTTCCTGTCTTCCTCTTCTTTAAGGATTGTAGTGGCACCCCCCCTTCCTCCACAGAAAATCTTAACTAAGCTTCTCCAGAAGCTTAGTTCACTGTAATTGATTTTAGGTCTATCAGCAAAAGAGTCTCTACAAGAGAGTTCAATGTAGGTAAACTTCCTATTTTCCTATTGCTCTATATTACTTGGCCACTGGCCTGGAAGAACTCAGCATTCCAGGTGCTGAATAGCCCTTTACTAGTTTTTTACAAACATTTATCCAGTATAGTAGTTTGTAGAAGTGTGTTTGCAAATGCAAAATGTGATTTAAAAAAAAAATAAATAAAGACAAATCCCTTAACAAGTCCTCTGGCCTTGAGCTGTCGCTTCACAGAGATGTCTACATTTCTTAGAGAAGTTACCAATTGGGCTCTATGGTAACAGTTGGCAGGGGGAGGAAAGAAAGGAGACAAGAAGCTCTCTCCTTCTCAGGTGTTGTCCTTGAAGGGTTAACTTGCCCAGAACAGTGAAAGAAAAAGCGGCTTTTATGTGAACTCCTGTAAACTGTGAACTTCTGAGCCCCTCCCCTTACGTGCTGGGTATAAAATTCTGAAGCTACCTGAACTCAGGGTTCAGGGGATTATTTAATTACAGCAAAAGCTGTACCCTCTGAACCTGTCTGCAGCCAAATAAAACTGTTTCCTGCTATCTTTGGTGCCTTGTCTCATCTGTACCCTACTACAGGATGATGCCCTTACCATGGCTATAACCCTGTCTCCCTTTGACTTTATCTTGCCAGAAGACCCAGAGAGTCTGGGAGAGTCAGCCTGGGGCTGGGGTGAGGGGGTGTGGGGGTATATTGCTCCTGCATAGAGTAGAACAGAGCAGAGCAGAAGAGGGAGCTGGGGATGGATCTGAGGGCAAACAGGTCTAGTCTCGGAATTCCCTATGCTACCACAATTTTGTACTGTTACACCATGGGCTGTGTCATTTAATTCAACCCTTTCATTTAATTTCATTTCATCCCTCATGGAACTGGGCCAGAGAAATTAAACTGTACCCATATACACGCAAAGGGCAAAATTTTAGGTCTCAAGACACTTTTAGGTCTCAACACATACTTTTATAAGAGTCTACTATTTATTATGAAATTGTTTTCTGTTTAATTCAAGTTGTGAAGCATTTGGGGATTGAGTCCATTTCGTAATCATTACCAGTACCTAATACAGCACTTGGTGCATAGGAAACACTCAATATTTATTGAATTAATATTAAATGAAAGAGGAATTGTAACCAACCAACTGACTTAAGGTAGCTTTAAATAATTCCTAGTGGAATACGAGTTACCAAAAAAGTTAAGCAAAGGAGATTGCCATAATTATGCCCTCAAATGTTTTAAAAAAGAAGCACACTTTCTCACTGGCCAGAGATGTTTAAGACCTCTACCATTCAGAACAGGAACAATGATGTGTCCCTTTTAACCACCATAATGAACTTACATATGAAATAATAAAGAAGAATGTCAGTAATGAAAACCGTACAGGTTGTACAGAACAGATTTATACAAATAAAAAGCTAATAAATATTTATGTGTTCGTGTGTGGGAGGCGTTGCCTAGAGTGTTTCCTCCACAGCCGTGACTATGGAGTGAAAAAGGAAACAGAAAAACACACCCAAAGAGGGATGCTTAAATAGCACCGTGGGCAGCTGGGGGAGCGATGACTAATACTGCTGTTAGTAGTGGTTTAGAGACAAAGAAGATTTAAGTCTGCTAGAATCCTGCTTTCTTCTGCTAAGCCTCTTCTTCAAATATCATGCTGGAAAGAGGAAGGGAGGAATGGAACAGGAATGGGAAGAAAGAAGGGAGGAAGCAGGGAGAGAAGAGGAAAGAGAGGAATGAAAGAGGAACCTAGAGGGTAGACATTGTAGGGCCTGCAAACTGCAAACGCGTTTCCCACGTTTACATTTATCCAAGCTCATTTTGGTAGGAACTTAGCTTAAGGTCAATTAGTGAAACTCTTATTTCCCTTGAAATTTGAATATCCATTCACCTTCATTATCCATCAAATATATAGCATGCATTGAATTAAAGTAGTAATACCACAAAGAAGTAAAAAAAAAAAAACTCAGTTTGAATGTTTGGAGAAAAGACATATCATTTAATTTGAAATGTAGAGAATCTAAAGATAAAGAGAGAACCCCTCCCCCCACCTTTTGTTTTGAAACATACAATTATTGGAGAGTTTTTTTCAGGATACTTCCTAGGGATCAGGAAAGAAGCTCTGACCCTTAGATTAGTCATGAGTCATCCAATCATGGTCTGCTAATTTAGGGGTGAGTGGGAAAGGGATCAATGTAAGAGGAAGAGGAGGAGGAAAAGGAGGAGGAGGAACAGCCCCTGTTGCTGGTCTTCCATTTCAAGAACATGACACATGATAAAATCCCACTAGCCCACTAGAACTCTGAAAAGTGTCACATCTGGGACAGATGTGATGGTAGGTTTGAAATTTTTAAAAGATGTGAGGGGAAGATGCCTAATAATTTCTAGAAGTTAGGAATGTTTTTCTAGGTGGCTGAAATACAATGAAATTTTAAGTCGCTAAAATGTTAAGCTGGTTTTCCATAATTTGTGTTAATGGATTTATGTCAGAAGAATATGTATTTCTAATGGCATTAAACAGAAAACATATTAATAGTAAACCTTCAGATAAGTGGAGTATAGAAGAAAAACTTATGTCAATTTTTGCCACATCAGGTTTTCCCTTTCTTGAGAATAAGAACATAATTTGATGAACCTGTAGACAGGTAAGTCAAGTAAGAGGAACTCAAGAGAGGAAATTCAAAACCTGTATAAAATGGAATAAATTCAATTTTTAATGGATGTCTATATATCATTTGCAAGCTGGCCAATACATTACGCACTTCTTAGAAGAAAGACAATATCAGAATTTAGAATTTCAAAAAACAAGACATATCATCTTCCACCTAGTCTTTTTGCCAAAAAATATTTTGTCTATATCTAATCATGAAGAAACAATCAGAAAAAATTCAATTTGAGAATAATTGCTAAAATGAATCACCTTTTTAGTTTTATATCTATAGCAGGGAAATTGCTCTAATTTAAAAGCAGAACCTGAGACAAATAACCAAGTTGTTCCTTATAGGAGTTCCCGGGGAAAACAGGCCAGGAACTAAGGAAGCTAGGCTGAGAGGAAAAAGTGGCCAGGCCAGAGCCTGTATCAGTTGACCCCACAGAAAGCTGCTTCCAAGCCCCAGGGGAAATTACATGACCTTGGAGTTATCCTATCAGTTGTTGCTTGGGAGCAACCCTTCCAGCCCATGCTGTACTTCCTGCAATCTGTGAGCCCAGCAAGCAAAGCACGTTCTGGCAGCCTGAGATAATTTCCTGATTGAGAGGATCAGATCTATGTCCCTGGAGCAATAATAGTCTCCACTATAACTAAACACAGGGCTTCATTTTTGATTGGTTTAAAGATGGGGGGAAGTTAGGTGGCTATGAAGGGCAATACTGGGACAATAAGGAAAATTTTTAAATGAATCATTTCAATAAGTGTTTAATTCATCATATTCAAATTTTGAATGTAGATAATTATGCTTATATAGAAGAATACTGAAATACATACTGAAATATTTAGGGCAAAATTTAGTACCATGACATCTAAACTTCCTCACAAGTAATTTAGACAAAAGGCTAGTATTAATGTATATGTATATAAAAATATGCATACATAAAAGAATGTAAATATGTATACCTACAAACATGTACATATATGCACTTGGATATGTGTGTGTGTGTGTGTGTGTGTGTGTGTGTGTGTGAGCTGAAAAGAGAGAAATATAGAAAAGTACAAACAAGTGGTTACTGTAAGTAAAAGGTAAGTGGATATCCATTGTTCTGTTCTTTATGTTTGTCTGTAATTTTGAGTTGCTTCAAAATAATAAGGTGGAGAAAAAGAAATTAGCACTTGTCAAGGTAACTCTTTCAAGGACAACTTTTATCTCGTATCATGAAGTTGTTGAGTTAAGTTGTGTGAAAAACCCAGTAAGAAATGAGGGTAAATAAAGTGGAATAAAAATGGGGAAAATCAAGTATTTATTGAAATTATAAAGGAAGATTATTATATTCAGAAGCATTTCCTAGTGCCTTCCTGACAACTTAATTTCCTGTTTCTTTCCTGCTTATTAGAGGATGGGCCCTGTTTCCTCCTATCATGAATCCCTTTTCAATTCAATGATTCTCAGTGCTTGGAGCTTCGAATTTTTGATGATATACAAAAAAAAAAAAAGATTGAAGTACCCAAATATTACTAATTAAGTCTGGAGCCAGGACAGTGCACACACTCATTGAATAATTCTGTCCCAGGGTGTCTGAAAATTATCCCAAACTTCCTTCAGCTCCTTGTAACCAACTGCTTGAGTAAAACTGATCTTTGTTCTGGTCTTCTTTCTTTTTTTAATAAAAGATAAAATTCTCAGATATTACAATAAGTTTAACATTTTTATTAAACACTATGGATCTCATCTTTTGTAGCAAGCTGTGACCAATCTACATAATTTACATGAACTTATATCCAATTATAAAGGTTTTTTTTGACAAGCATCATTGCAATAATACTTATATTTACTTTAGCAGAAATTGTTTGTACATATTGATTTTGATAATACCATTGCTTCACAAGCATTTCCTCTTCTCCTACCTTGCATGCACATGTTAAGATTGTATTTTCCATCTCCCTGGTGGTAAGTGGGCCTATATGTCTCTTCCTAATTAAGAAGTGATGCATAGATGCAACAAGCCAATTTTGAGCCAGAGAATTTTGTTATGAATGACAAACCCACCTAGTTCTCACTTTGGTCTCTAGCATAGTGACACACAATTTTCTAGGCGATGGTTATCCTGACAAATGAGCCTCCAAAATACACCATAAGCAGATATCTCCTGACTCCACATGATGGGTAATGAGCAAATTTGAGCCATCTAATGTGAGCAAGAGCTAGACATCTGCTATATAAGATTTGGGAATGAGTTTTTACCAGGCAATTACCTAACCTATCCTCACTGATGATCAGATTTCAGAATACATCAATGACAGGTGTGTGTGTGTGTGTGTGTGTGTGAGAGAGAGAGAGAGAGAGAGAGAGATATTTTGCCCCTTCACTGGGGAATAGCTGCTGTATAGTATTCTTATAACTTGAAATGTATAATACAAAACTCCCAGTTTATATGAACTCCTAGTTCATTGTTTATAAAAAAAGACATCATAAGCTCTCTAATATGTGTGTAATTGGCTTTCTATAAACAAAACATTCCCATTGTTTTTAAATTATGCTAATTTTCTATAGATTGTTTTTCTTCTATCAGTTTTAGGCATCTGGAAGAGGAAGGACTTATGGCAAGAACACATGAATGTAGTGTCATGAAAGGAAAAGGGAATTTTTGTTTTGTGGAAGGCATTAGTCCTCCCTGTCAATCAAATGAAGATAAGCTATTCATTAGACCTTAATCTTAAGATATCCAAGAATGCTAAGCTAATGGATAACATGTGACTAAAAAACGAATTAGCTGAGCTTTATTATAATAGTTGCCACCATGAAGTGTGTAATTATAGCGAGATCTTTTAAATGCTTTGAATTTTTTCTTGTGTGGATAAAATTACTTCAGGATCACCAGGCCTAAAAGAAGGATCAAACCCTTGTCAATAGTTCAAAATATCTTGTTACTTGGATTACTCATTTATACCCCACCCACCTCGCTTCAAAAGGATTTAAAGTAGCTTCCATATTATTATTTTATTAACGCTAAAAATAAAAAATAAAACACCCTGGAGTAAATCTATAAGAGGATTACAATGTTTTTCCTTAGCCTACTTCTCAGAGAATTTTTAAAGCATAATTTAGATTTTATTCACTCATGAATTAATACAAATTATAGGGAAAATCTCTTCTCTAAAACCTCATAATACTTAAAAAGCATAGCAACACCTACAAAGAAAAAGGAAGGTGATGTGTAGAGGAACCTCGTGTTTGAGTTCCTGTCACAGTAAATGTTCTGATGCCCCATTCCAGATATGAGAACAATTATATGTACCGAAATACTGAACACTTGAATATCTATAAATTAAGGATTATGATTCTACGTGTTAGATTTATAGGGCATTGTCATGGTTTGGTTGTGTGGTGTCCCCTAAAAGCTCCTGGGTGAATGCAGGAATGCTCAGAGTGGAAGTGACTGGATTGTGACAGTTAGAAGCTAATCAGTCAATTCTACTTTGAATGGACCGACTGGGTGGTAACTTTGGGCAGGTGGGGTGTAGCTGGAGAAAGGGGATCACTGGGGAGCCTGCCCTGGACAGGTTGTTCTTCCCAGCTGGCCCTCTATCCCTCACTCTCTCTGCTTCCTGGCTACTATAAAGTGAGCTGCTTTCCTCCATTGGGCTCTTCCACTATGATGTGCTGCCTCATCTTGGGTCCAGGGCAATGGAGTCAGCAGTCTTTGGGCTGAGACTTCTGAAAGAGTGAACCTCAAATAAACTTTTCCTTCTCCAAGTTGTTCCACTGGGTATTTTGATTACAGCAATGCAATGTAAAAATTAAAATCTTTTTCAACAGCTAGTGAAAAAAGTTCAATATGATGTTATAGATATAATCTTCGTGTGTTGTGTGCGTGTGTGTGTAAGTTTTAAAAAAATCAAAACATCACTGACCTTACAGTATAATCAAATATAAAGTTATTCATTTAAACCAAATAAATGTTAGCAATCTAATTTTAACTATTCAAAAACTGGGCAAATATTTGAAAATGATTTCTTTTGAAAAACAGAGATTGTTAACCAAAAATCTACAATACTATGGATTTTCAGGGATCTTTGTAAATACTAAACATAAAATTTTGGTAACAGCAATTGTCTGCTTTTATAAGATATGTAGTAAATTTCTACAAGGGTATTGGACAGAGCATGGACTTCAGAATTCCTCAAACCTGGGTTCACAAACTTAACTAAGCACATACTGTTTAATCTTGGATAGTTTCTATACTTAACTGATGCATTTCACCTTCAATATTTCTAAATCGGGGATAATATTAACTGCTTCATAGAGAGGTGGTAAAGAAGAAAGGAGGCCACTCAATGATATTCAAAAGCAGCAGTGAAAAGTGTCAGACATGTTATAAGATAGTACAGTAATACCAGCAAAGTACCAACTGAAAATCAAGCCCCTAATAAATGTAGGGAGAAACAGGAACATTTTAGGAAATTTTCTTCAACTACTATAAAACTCATCTATCTTCTTCATCTACAGTTTGTTCCATAACTATTTTTGTGACTAAGGATACCAAAATTAGATTTTTCTTTTATCTCTAAATTTCAAGATGGTTGTTAAGAACGGTGATTAAACTACCAAAACATAGAATCTTGGAGGAATCATGAACATGGACTATAAACTAAATTGATTACCACATATTCTATCCAGTGATTCAAGAAGCCACTTTTCATTATACACTATAATTCAATGAAAAAGTGGTAGGTATAAAACAAATACTTAAGAATTAGAAAAATTCAGACTTAAAAATAAGCTGTCAGTGTAATGTACCATGCTAAAAATGAATAATAAGTAGATTGTGCCTCAAGGGCTAAATAAGGCATTTTTCTTCTTCTTCTTCTTCTTTTTCTTTCTTTCTTTCTTTCTTTTTTTTTTTAAGGAAAGGGGATTTTGGTTTAAAAATATCTATCGAAATAGGCAAATTAATGATGCTTACAGGAGTTTCCTGTTTTTGACATACAAGCCATACTAATATGCTCTATTTCCTGTATTTCCTTGCCTAAATAGAATTTTGCTTTAGGCAAATTTTATCTGAACTTCCGTGGATAAAAACCAGGGGCTTTTATTGAATTGTTTCTCACTATCTTCTTAATCCTAACAAAGCTATTAAATGGAAATGATGCCCTGTTTTACGCAAAAGAGTAGCCCAGCCTATCATCCAGTTATACACAGCACACATAGAGCTCATCTGAGTCACACCTAAATGCAATTATAGAACTCAGGCTATTACACAGCGTACTTCTTGTTTAAGACAAGTCACCTCTGAATTAGTAAACACTTCATCACTTATAAAAGAATAATGCAAGAAACAAAGATACTACCTAATACATAGGTCTCCCAAACAAACACCTAAGATTCATTTGTTATTCAGGTGTCTGGAACTTGGAATATATTCTCATGAAGGAAAATAAATTTGGGGAATGCTTAGGTCTTTATCACGGGGCTAAACTTAGTAATGATGAACAGGAAGAGATAACTGTGGTGAAACTGTAATTGAATCAAGCATAAATTCAATAAAATAACATAGGAAAATCAATTTTTAAAATTTTATCCAGAGTTAAATATAAAGGGAATTCAATTGAGAATGACGAAATACGGTTTCTCATCCTTGTCCACTACCTTCCTATGTGACCTTGAACAAATTGTCTAAAGCCATATTTGGTAGGCAGGTGAGAATGCACACTTTCTTTTAAGTTCTTCAAAATTGCCTTTAACTTTTCAATTGGTAACTTGCACAGAACCTCAAAAATGCGAAGAAACAATTTAAACTCAACTGAGATCCTTTAGTGAGCTATGTTTTCTGCATTCAACTTATGTAAAGTCAACAAATATTCATTAAGTGTTGTGTGTATGGCTTGCAAAACTCTTGAAAAGATATTTCATAAAATAAGATATATAATGTTCAATATTAGAAGTCATCGTTGAAATGCCAATTAAAATTGAAATTTTATATCACTTATATACCCATTAAATTGTCTACTATTTTAAAAGTGTCCACTTTAAATATTGGGAAAGACTTGAGGTAGCTGAATCACTCATATGCTTCTGGAGAGAGAGGAGAATGGTGTAGCAGTTTATAGTCACGATATATATTTACCACATGACCCAAAATACCACTAAGTGTTTACCAAGAGAAAACAATTGTCCACACAAAGACTTGGACATGCATGCTCACACCAGGCTTATAATTGTAGCTGAAAACTGGAAACAACTCAAATGTATAACTAAATTGATGAGCAAATTGCTATGTATCAATTTAATTAGATATTATTCATATTAATAAAATGAATTAATGACAAACTATTTGATATGGATGAATCTTAAAATCATTCTAAATTAATAAAGCAAAATCTAAATTATTATTTCCTATATGATTTCATCTGCATGATAATTTATAATAGGAAAATCTAACCTATAAAGGTAGAAGCAGATTGGTGGTTACCTGGGCTCAGGGGTAGAGAAAGATGGACTGCAAGGTGTACAAAGAAATTCTTTGTAGTGGTGGGAAAAGTCTTTTTCCTAATTGGTGAGATGGGTACAAGTATGTACACCATTTTCAAAACTCATAAAATGTACACAAAAAATGTGCACTACCAGATTTCCAAGAACTTCTGAGGGATTGAGCAAACAGGGTAAAATAATAGGAATTTGAGTTGAGAGAGCACCAGTGAGGTTAAAGTCTGTTTCAGAACTCATGAAATCAACTCACAAGCGAGAGAGCACGTGTTCACCTTTGAAAAAGAAGCCTGGTTACAAGGTACCAGTTATGTTCGAGTGTGAAAGAACAGCCTTTCTCAGACTCTCAAACGCTAGAGCTGCCAAAATCTGTTTGAAAAAAAAAATAAGAAAAGTGGAAGGATTCAGGAAGACCAAAGCCAACCAATCCTCTTACTTCCTGCCTTCCCAGGTTACAGGCTCCCACCTGCTTCCTTGGGAAACTTTTTAACCCACTGAGACCCTAGATCCTATTACACAATTGTCATGGGGGCTATAGGAAATGTCATTCATTTTCGAGGTGACATTCTCTCCCTGAATGAATTTCAAATGGAGAAGTAAGAGACCAAAATAAAGTTATGTTTTAATTACTGTATGTTTGTTATGACAATGTGACTTCCATACCAACAAGGTAACACCACCCCCTACCCCCATCTTCCTCTTCTCTGTCTTCTAGCAGATCACCCAGAAAATCTGGAACCTTCCATCACCTCAGCCAGTCAGTTATGACTGGGAACACAGCCATTTTTTAAAGATGCATCTGCTGGTGTTCTCTTCCTTAAAGTGTGTGCGTGGGTAGGGTAGGTGTTAAATATTTAAATAGTGAGGAAGGAGTCCTAAGAAGAGTAAACAGAAACTGTGCACACATGTTGGGTGGAAGGAGCAGTCAATAGTTTCAAGAACAGTCAGCCTTTTCATATTCTGTTGTGCAAATGAGAATTCTCCTGGAAGGAAACACTAAAGACTTGACAGGACCCCATCCAAATAGAATCTAGTCTTTGGAAAGAAAGAGGAATGAAAATAGGTTAAGAAAATTAGTGGAATGCAGTATAAAATAAAGGAGGAAAGCAAAGAAAAAAAAATGGAATTCTTTGATTCCTGTATGAAGTTAATTCTATCTGGGCTAGCTGATGGCATAAAATGGAGGGGAAAAAAGAGATTTTAAATATTTGCACCCAAAATGCAGCTCACCAGAAGAACTATGTGGCCCAAGTGACCAGCCACAAGATCTGAGCTCACCACAAAATTGATCCTAGGGACTGGACTTTCTGCTTCTTCAAGGAACAGAACATGTACAAATGTACAAGGAACTATGCTAACTACTAAAGACAAAAATCTCTACTGAATACATTTATAATCATTGAAATCACTGATGAAATCACATCAGTTCAAGTGGTGGTGCATGCGGTGAGGCTGAGGCAGGAGGATCTCAAGTTCATAGAGAGCTTGTGCAATTTAGTGAGGCCCTAAAACAACTTAGTGAGATCCTGTCTCAAAAAAGAAGATAAAAAGAACTGGGGATGTAGCCCAATGGTTAGGCACCCATGGGTTCAATCCCTGATACAAAATAAATAAATAAATAAATAAATAAATAAATAAATAAATAAATACAGATGTCAGTTCATAGTTAAGAAAAATTATTACAGGTAAAATGAGCTAAACAAAACTTACCATAGATCAAAAATGGAATGATAACAATTTCAGAGTTGGTTGTGAAGTAAAAATTCATTTTTTATTGTTCTTTTCACCAGTTATATATGATAGTAGAATGTATGTTTACATATCTTAAGTACATGGAGTGTAATTTCCCATTCTTGTGGTTGTACATGATGTGGAGTTACACTGGTTGTATGTTCATATATAAACATAGGAAAGTTATGTCCAATTCATTCTACTATATTTCCCATTCCCTCTTGTCCAATCTGGTGAACCTCCACTCACCCCCACTCCCACCCCCAACTATTGTGAGTCAGCATCCACATATCAGAGAGAAGATTCAGCCTTTAGTTTTCTGGGTTTGGCTAATTTCACTTGGCATGATAGTCTCCTGTTCCATGCATTTGCTGGCAAATACCATAATTTCATTCTTCTTTATGGCTGAATAATATTCCATTGTGTATATATGCCACATGTTCTTTATTCATTTATCTGTTGAAGGACTTCTAGACTGGTTTCATAGCTTTGCTATTGTGAATTGAGCTGCTATAAACATTGATGTGATTGTGTCACTGTAGTATGCTGATTTTCAGTTCATTGGATATATGCTGAGGAGTTAGATAACCAGATCAAATGGTCATTCCATTTCAAGTTTTCTAAGGAATCTCCATTCTGCTTTGCAGAGTTTTTGCACCAATTTGCATTCCCATCAGTAAGATATAGTGTACATTTCACCCACATCCTCACCAGTATTTATTGTTACTTGTATTCTTAATAATTGCCATTCTGACTGGGAGCTGAAATCTCAGTGTTTTACTTGAAGTCCTCTAATTGCTAAAGATGTTGAACATTTTTAAAATGTATTTTTTGACCATTCATATTTCTTCTTCTGTGAAGTGCCTGTTTAGTTTCTTTGCCCATTTATTGATTGGGTTATTTGTTTCTTTGGTGTTAAGTTTTTTGAGTTCTTTGTGTATCCTGGAGATTAATGCTGTGTGTGAGGTGCAGGTGGCAAAGATTTTCTCCCATTCTGTAGGCTCTCTGTTCATATTATTGATTGTTTCCTTTGCTATGAAGAAGCTTTTTAGTCTGAATCCATCCTATTTATTGATTCTTGATTTTAGATTTCTGCACTTTAGGTATCTTATTGAGGAAGTCAGTTCTTGAGCTGACATGATAGAGTTGGGCCTATGTTTTTTTCCCTAGTAGGCACAAGGTCTCTGGCCTAATTCTTAGGTCCTTGAAACATTTGAATTTTGTGCAAGGTGAAAGATAGGGGTTCAGTTTCAATCTACTACATATGTGTTATGGTTTGGATGCAAGGTGTCCCCCAATACCGTGCAGGTGAGAAAATGCAAGAAGTTGTGGAGAAGAAATGACTGGATTATAGCCTTGACCTAATCAGTGAATTAATCCCCGATGGATTAACTGAGTGATAACTGGAGGCAGGTGAGTTAGGACTGGAGGAAGTGGTTCACTGGGGGCTTGGCTATGGGGTATATATTTTGTATCTGGATAGTGGAGTTTCTCTCTGTTTCTTGATCATTATGTGAGATAAATTTAGATTTGACAAATCTAAAAGATTTCTTATGAAATTTTTTTCTGAACTACTTTAAAACTTATTTTAAAAATAAGGCTGAGTTCCTGACTGCTCTCTGGCAAGTGGTCACTGTGCTCACACTAACAGTTTTTTTTTTTAGAAAATATCTTAGATTCTTATGTTAGTAAGAAGTTAGTAAGAAATAGGTTACAATAGCTGTGAGGGGAAAAAATACAGCTAAGAAAGAAAACTAAAGCAAACTAAATTGAAATTAAAAAACAAATGCCTTTTAAAAAGATTAAAATGCCAAAAATAATCAAGAGAAAAAACGTCTTGCTTCACTCCATTTTCTCACATGACTTTCTCTGTAAACATATCAATCACTCAAGAATGAAGTCACTTACAGCATAGCATGTTTGACTGATCAAACACTAATAGTGCTTTTTAATTTTTAATTAATTAATTAATTAATTTGTGTGTGTGTGTGTGTGTGTGTGTGTGTGTGTGTGTGTGTGTGTGTGTTTGGTACAGAGATTGAACCTAGTGGTGATTAACCACTGAGCCACACCCCAGCCTTTTTTTTAAACTTTGAGACAGGATCTTACTAAATTGTTGAGTGCCTCACTAAATTGCTGAGACTGGCTTTGAACTTGTGATCCTCCTGCTTTATCTTCCCAAGTTTCTGGGATTTACAGGCATGAGGCAGTTAACCCAGCAAGTTCTTTGTGACTTAAAAAATAATTTCCATCTTTGAAAACTGAATAACTTTGCTACTTTTTTGTTTGGTATTATGCCCACGATACTGCCACAGTTAACAGAAATATAATATGTAATAAAAGACAATGTAGAAAACTAAAAAGTAATTAGAAATAATAAAGATAATCAGCATTTACCTTTATCTGGTTCCACACACCTCATTTTCCTTGTTATTTTATTTACCCTAATAATACATATTTTGCCTCATTCCCCGTATCAGGAATTGCTATACCTGCCCCTCATCTTCCAGCAACAAAGGTTCAGTTTACATTCTATCATGGAATTGAGAAATAAGGTCATAAAAAACTTAAAACTATCCAGTGTGTCCATTTATACTAGTTGAGGTGGAGGCCACTGACCAGACCTGTCTTTAGCTCAAATGAGTTTTCTTATCTACATTTCCCCAGGCTTTGCAGGGAAGCCACAGTCACTGGTCCAGTGCTCCAGCCATTGACCGGATGAAGGATTGACACCTGGCCCAAGGAGTGCTCACTCCTACACTATGTTAAAATAACTAATTGCTTTTTCTTCTAGCCACCCAGGATGCCAAAAGGAAAGAAGGCCACGGGGAAGAAAGTGGCGCTAGCCTCTGTTCCCCTAAAGAAGCAGGAAACCAAGAAGGTGGCAAATCCCCCATTTGAGAAAAAGTCCAATAATGGCATTGGACAGGACATACAATTCAAAAAAATCCTGACCCATTTTCTGAAATGACTCTGTTACATTTGGCTGCAACAGCAAAGGGCTATCTTCTATCAGCAGCTGAAAGTGCCTCCAGTCATTAACCAGTTCACCCAGGCTTTGGATGGACATACAGCCACCCACCTGCTTAAGCTAGCTCACATGGGCAGATCAAATAAAAAGTAAGAGAATATCATTAGCCATGCTAAGGAGAAGCTGTAGGTAAAAGGGAAGTCCCCATTAAGAGACCACCTGTCCTTTGCCACCGTAGTGCAGAATGACAAGGCTTAGCTTGTGATTGCACATAGCTTGAACCCCATAGAGCTAGCTGTCTTCCTGTACCCTGTGTTGTAAGACAGGAGTCCCCCAGTGCATCATCAAAAAGAAGGGTAGACTGAGATGTCTAGTTCACAGTGAGATATGCACTGCCATTGCCTTCACATGAGTTAACTCAGGAGACAAAGGAGCTCTGGCTAAGCTGGTGGAAGTTATAAGAACCAAGTACAATGAAGATATGATGAGATCTACCATCACTGGGGAAGCAATATCCTGGTCCAAAATCTGTGGCTCACACTGTTAAGCTGGAAAAGACAAAAGTTAAAGAACTCATCAGTAAGTGGTTAAATGTACGCTGCTGAGGCCATTGAGTGATATGAATCTCATTAGGTACTCTAAAGCTACGGTTTCACTTTAAAACATTAAATATTTTGTCTTGTTTCTTGTTTTATGAAAGCATTTGCCTTATACCCTTTTGTAGAGGCCAAACCACTTGTGGTTGGGCACTACCAGATTCATGAATCACTTTCAAATAAAGTCTTTAGAATTGTAACGTTTCTAAATATAACTTTTAACAGCTGACAGCCTCTTAGGGGAAGGTGAATCTCAAGAGGCTGTGCTCAACAGAGGTGAAGGTATTTAACTAAGCCTGTCAGATTTCTTTCCTTGACTTTCCCTCGGAGAACTGAGTAACAGCTGGTCTGCTGCAAGAGAAGGTGGTATAGTTCTATGGAGTGAAGCCAGGATTTCATGAAAAAAAAAAATCATGCTGTCATGACAGAGACATGGGCTACCGGAAACCTCAACAATTTCTGTAATTCTAGATCCAATTCTTCTAACCACTAACCTCCCCACTCTCAAGGAAACTCAAGAAAGTTTCTGTCACTTTCCAGAAAACAATAACACCTAGTACCCTTTTTATCCTTCATCACCACCTACAAAGGTATATTGAAACTTTCTTGACCAATGGTCATACTTTGGTTTAAATATTTCCAGTAGGAATTTATCATTCAAGTCATCCCAGTACATTTCTAAGCAATTCAATTTTAAAGACATTCCTCATACTGAGTAACCCATCAATCCTCTGCATCTTTGTTGAGAGCCATAACCAAGTCAAGATAGCACCTGGCATTTTGCCAGAAGGAGTGGTTGAGAAATAACCCCAGGTAGCCTTTAAGATGATGATAATTAAGTTAAGCTGTGTATAATTATTAAGATAATGACTGATTGCTGTAACTGGATGATGCTAAATTGAACTAAGCCGTGTATTCAGTTGTGTATGTGGACCTCTGCTGTCCAGCAGTGGGGTGGCTCCTGCTGCCTCGGGAGCCCACTACTTTTGAGTTCTTGAGGCGTTTCCATGAAGTTCTGGAGAGTTCCTGTTGGGTTCGGGCAATAAAGTAGTTCCTGTTTGCACCTACAAGTGGCTCGTGACCTCCTGGTTATTTTGTGCCCAGCCAGACTACAGCACATCTTATCTTCTCCATCTACTTAAAACATCATGGACATAATGTATGAGCATTGTATACAATGAAAAGATGCAATAATGGTATCTCTTCATTTTTCTAATTTCTCTCCTCTGTAACAGTCCCATTTTGTCAATAACTTTCTCAAAGTGTGTCCTTTATCGCTGAAAATAATAGCCCATGTGTGGTGTGAACAACATAAATGGCTTTCATCCTCACCTTCTTTGTTTAGTGTAGTTTATTTCAAATACCTAAAATTTGCACTAGACTTTTTTCTCAGACCCATTACATTGTTGAATTGTTTTCAAATTTCTAATTAAAAGAACTTTTTGAAATGAGTTGAGATAACCCACATGTTCTCACATTACTGTACCTAGGTACAGTAGTTGAGTACAGTAGTTGGTTTTTAGATACAAGATAA
Source organism: Ictidomys tridecemlineatus (assembly GCF_052094955.1). Taxonomy (NCBI): domain Eukaryota; kingdom Metazoa; phylum Chordata; class Mammalia; order Rodentia; family Sciuridae; genus Ictidomys; species Ictidomys tridecemlineatus. The sequence goes on along the minus strand of NC_135483.1, from coordinate 134,326,809 downwards.
AGGTATTAACACTTAAAGCTAAGTTTCATCTTAATTAGGCTAAATTCTGTTTAAATTCCATTCTTCCATCAAATGTCTCTGACAACCCACCCCACCCTCTTATTATCACGTCTTCCTATAAATTTTACTAGTAAATACATATATTCCACTTATTTGTTTTATCATTTATACTTCCTAATTAAGATAGTCATCCATTAATGAAGATTAGATCTGAAGTGCAGAGTGATGTTATCAGAACCTATAGAGTGCCATAATACATAATCTTAACTGTTAACTAGTAATGATCACAAAGTGAAACTTAAGTATGTCCACTGGAGATTCTACACTGTTTTTCCAGTCAACACTGGTGATCTTTATAATATGTGACCACAGTAAGTTGATCATGGGAGCCTACTACATTCTTCCCTCTCCTTATAGGGGATGAGAGAATAATCCTATTGAATAGACAAATTTATGCCTTCACTGTTAGTCTCACAGGTGTCCTCTACTCCTTAAAAATATATTTCTAAGATAAACAGTGCCTGTCACAAAGTTAAGAAGGGCCATTTGGGTTGAGCCTTCAGTGCTTGAAGAGCCTCAGATTTATTAACTTGACTCTAAATGAGGTTATATACAGCTATATAGATACACTAAAATTAACATATTTCATTTATAATCAACTTCAAAGCATAATAATTCCATCACTTAATATGTAATATGAATCCAATTTCATGAGCTTTGAGTAAATAGATTTTAACACATCCTGTCATTATCATATCAATAACACAAGGACAATACACTCTGTTTGGGGTTAAAAGCAAAGCAAATTTAATGTTAAATGGAAACATTAAAAATGAATCACAATTTTGTGTCACCCATTTCTCTCTCTCTCTCTCTCTCTCTCTCTCTCTCTCTCTCTCTCTTTTTCTCTCTCTCTTATTTATTTATTTTGGTGCTTTATATAAAGCTGTACATACTGATGGAATTTTTGTTACCTATTTGTACCTGCACACAATCCACAATCTAACAACATAATTTAGCCAAAATCACTCCCCAGCACCTTTCCTCTCCTTCTTTATCTTCCATCCTTGGACATTTTTCTCTACTGATCTCCCTGGGATTTTTGTGAGCTCTGCCCCCACCTTTCTTTTCCTTTTCTTCTCTAGCTTTTGCATATGAGAGAAAATCTATAACCCTTAACCTTATTAATTTGACAACTTGCTTAACATATGGTCTCTACTTCCATCCATTTTCCTGAAAATGACATAATTTTATTTTTCTTTATAGATGCATGAACTCCATTACGTATATATACCTCTTCTTTATTCATTCATAAGGTTGGATATCTATTCCATAGTTTGACTATTGTGAATTGTGCTGCTATAAACATGGATATGCATGCATCACTGTAGTATGATGACTTTAATTCTTTAGGATAAATACAGAGGAATGGTATATCTGGGTCATATGGTGGTTCCACTCCTAGTTTTTTGAGAAATCTCCTTAATTATTTCCATAGTGATTGTACCAATTTACAATCCCACCAACAATGTAAAATTGTTTCTTTTTCTCCACCTCCTCTCCAGCATTTATTATGTGTTTTCTTGATTAATGCCATTCTGACTGGTGGGAAATGAAATCTCAGCATAGTTTTGATTTGTGTCATCCATTTCTAAAATTTAATTTTTTACACTCTGGTTATGTTAATAAATGGAGATGATCCAGGCCTTTCTCATTCTCTCAGAGACTCTAGAAGCAAATAAGCGTAATAATTCCATGACTTAAATATTCTCCTGATGGTCCTTATTGCTGTCCACATTAAACTTACTGTCACTTAACAACAAAGCTTTTCACTAGCTAATTGCTCTTGAGAGCATTTCTTTCATTTGATATATTTTTAAATGAACACTAGTATTGTATGAGTCATGGTGCAAGGTTCAATAAAAATAAAATTAGCAGCAACAATGTATATGTAATCCTTTCCCTCAAGAAGCTTACTCTTCCCACAGACATGATGGCATTTACCTGTACCATGAAGTAAAGAATTGAGTACTATTATTTTAGGAGCAAAACAATTATCTAAGGGGTTTTAAGATGGTGGAATAGAGACAGTCACTTTCCTGACTGCTCCATGATGTGAAATGAAGAAGGCAGAATGGCAGCTTCACAGCAAAGTGGGTAAACAAAAAAAAGGGGGGGGTACTTTATTGGAATTTAATACTGGACATTCAAAGCAAATCAGGGACTCAGGATATTGGATATAATAAAATAATAAAGAAATCTCCAGCTCTATAGCCACTGCTGTTGCCAGAAGCACCAGCCAGAGCAGTGCCTCTGTGAGCAAAATGGAGGGTAAGGGAATTAAAGTAACTTGCATTTTAGGAGGCCTGAGGTGTCTGAGTACTGAGAGTTTAGAAATCAAAGACACTGCCCGACTAAACTGAAAGGCGGGGTGCACAAACAATATCCTTGTGTGGAATGAAGCCCCCTCTCTCCTGCATGCCTGTGGAGAACAGAGGAAGGAACCATTTTGCAGCAGCAATAGGGGGGCTGGCATCTGGGAAAGCGGATTCTTGGCAAACCCAAATTTGGCCTGAAATTTAGTTCTGGCAAACCCGCTGCGCGACATGGAGTATACCTAAGTGACCAGGAGAAAATCAAACATGGAGAGAGGTTTACATAGGGGACTACTGGTTATGGAAACCCACCTGACTCTTCCCCTCCCCCTCCAATCAAATAAATCAAAATGACAAGGAATTAAAATTATTTGTCTATAATAACATTGAATGTAAATGGCCTAAACTCATCAATCAAAAGATATAGACTGTCATATCAAATTAAAAAAAAAAAAACAAGCCCCAACAATATGTTGTCTCCAAAAGATTCATCTCCTAGGAAAAGACATCCACAGACTGAATCTAAAAGGATGGGAAAAAATACATAATTCATATGCATCTTGTAAACCAGCAAGGGTTTCTGTCCTCATATCAGATAAAGTGGACTTGAAGCCAAAGTTAATTAGAAGGGGCAAAGAAGGACATTTCATATTACTTAAGGGAATTATATATCAACAAGACATAACAATTACAAATGTTTCTGCTGCAAACAATGGATCATCTACATACATCAAATAAACCCCCTCTAAATTTCAAGAATCAATGGACCACTACAAAATAATACTGAGTGACTTTAGCACATCACACTCATCACTGGATAGCTCTTCCAAACAAAAACTAAATAAAGAAGCTGTATAACTGAATAATACAAATAATAATTTAGATTTAACGGGTGTATATAGAATATTTCATTCGGAGGTGACTGAATATACTTTCTTCTTAGCAGTTCATTGATCATTCTTTAAAATAGATGATATTTTATGCCACAAAGCAATTCTTAGCAAACACAAAAAGAAACAATATCTTGCATTCTATCAGATCATAATTGAATGAAATTACAAATCAATGATAAAATTTAAAAATAGAAGCTATTCTAACACCTGGAGACTAAGTAATATGCTATTGAGAGACCAGTAGATAGCAGAAGAAATCAGGGATGAAATTAAAAAGTACTTAGAGGTAAATGAGAATAGTGACACAACATGTCAAAATCTCTAGAACATTATGAAGGCAGTTCTAAGAGGAAAGTTCATGGCATTGAGCTTATTCATTACTTGACTCTGGGGGATCTCAGGGGACCCCAAAGGACCCCGAGATTACTGCAGTCAGATGGCATCAAGGTCTTTTTTTAGGGGAGGAGCAATGTTTTTATGTGGGCAAATACTGTGGTCAAAAACTAGATGTGCTTTCTGGTCATACACCAGACAAAAACCCCTATATGTAAATCCTATGTTCATTTATTAAATTTAACTTAGAAGAAAGGCTTTGTATATGACAAAATATATGTAGAGCATTGGGCTATCCAATATACAAACAGCAAAGCATTTCAGATAGTTGGACTAAGAGATTAGAAGGCATAGGATATTATTGGTATGTGTGCAATTTCATAAATATTAAATTATGTTTTAGCAGTCCAATTGTCATTCCTGCATTCAATTTTTTTTGCTGTTGCTTTATATAATATGTACCCAAGAATATTGCCTTAGAGTTGCAAGCTCTTTAAGGAAAATGTATCCATATATCCATGTATTGGATAGAAGAATAAAAATTGAACTTACTTTAAAAAAAATAGAAAGTCACCTAATAAATAACCTAACATTACACCTCAAAGCCCTAGAAAGAGAAGAATAAATAAACACCAAAAGCAGTAGAAGGCAGGAAATAATTAAAGTCAGAACTAAAATCAATAGAACTGAAACAAACAAAAAGTCACAATTCAATAAAATCATCAAAAACAAAATTTGGTTATTGAAAAAATAAATAAAATTGATAACCCTTAGCCACGCTAACAAAGAGAAAGAGAGAAAACTCATATTACCAAAATTCGTGATGAAAAAGAAAATATCACAAAGAACTGAAATACAGATAATAATCAAAAACTATTTTGATAATCAAAAACTATACTCTAATAAAACATACAATCTTGAACACATGGACAAATTTCCAGAGACATATGACCTACCCAAATGAATCAGGAGGACATAAAAAAATTTATAAAGATAAATTTCAAGCAATGAAATTGAAGATGCCATCAAAAGCCTACCAACAAAGAAAAGCCCAGGAACACATGGATTCTCAACTAAGTTCTACCAGATCTTTAAGGAAGAACTAGTACCAATTCTCCTCAAAATATTGCATGAAGTAGAAAAGGACAGAAACCTTCCAAATTCATTGTATGAAGCTAATATCACCCTGATACTAAAACCAAAGATACATGGGGGAAAAAATTTTAGACCAATATCTCTGATGATCATAAATGCAAAAATTCTAAATAAAATACTGACAAATTGCATATGAAAACTTATCAAAAAGATAGTGTACCATGATCAAGCAGGGTTCATTCCAAGGATTCAAGGTATGTTTAACATACAGATCAATAAACATAATTCATCACATCAATGGACTTAAATTCAATTATCTCAATAGATACAGAAAAAGCATTTGACAAAATATAGTACCTCTTCATGTTCAAAACACTAGAGAAACTATGGATTGTTGGAATACACCTTAACATTGTAAAAACTGTATATGCCAAACCCAAGGCCCATGTCATTCTAAATGGAAAAAAAAAATTGAAAGCATTCTCTCTAAAAACTGGGACAGGACAAGGATGCCTATTTTTACCACTTCTATTCAACATACTCGTTGACCCCTTACAAGAGCAATTAGATGAAAGAAATTAAAGGGATACAAATAGGAAAAGAAGTACTCAAACTATCCCTAATTATCTACAATGTGAATCTATATTTAGAAGCTCCAAAAAACTTCACCAGAAAGCTTTATGAACTCATAAACTTATTCAGCAAAGTAGCAGGTATTGGCACAGCATGGTATTGCAACAAAAATAGACATGAAGACCAACAGAATAGAAAGCACAGATATATAATCACATAAATACAGTTATCTCATACTAGACAAAGACACCATAAACATACATTGGAGAAAAGATAGTTGATTCAACAAATGGTGCTGGGAAAACTGGAAATCCATATGTAGTAGCTTGAAATTGAACCCCTCTCACCCTGCACAAAACTCAACTTGAAGTGTTTCAAGGATCTAGGCATTAGACCAGAGACCCTGTGCCTACTAGAAGAAAAAGTAGGCTCAACTCTTCATCATGTCGGCTGAAGAACCAACTTCCTCAATAAGACTCCTAACTCAAGAATCAATAAATAGGATGGTTCTTCTTGAAAGGTTCTTTATAGCAAAGATAACAATCAAGAATGTGAACAGAGATCCTACAGAATGGGAGAATATCTTTGCCACTTGCACCTCACATATAGCATTAATCTCCAGGATATACAAAGAATTAAAAAAACACCAAAAAGAAAGAAAGAAAGAAAGAAAGAAAGAAAGAAAGAAAGAAAGAAAGAAAGAAAGAAAGAAAGAAAGGAAGGAAGGAAGGAAGGAAGGAAGGAAGGAAGGAAGGAAGGAAGGAAGGAAGGAAGGAAGGAAGGAAGGAAATAACTCAATCAAAAAAATGGGAAAAGGAACTAAATAAGCATTTCACAGTAGAGATATGAATGGTCAACAAATATATTTTAAAAATGTTCAACACCTCTAGCAATTAGAGGACTTCAAATAAAAACTACACTGAGATTTCAGCTTGCTCCAGTCAGAATGGCAATTATTAAGAATACAAGTAACAATAAATACTGGTGAGGATGTGGGGGAAAGGTATACTCATACCTTGCTAGTGGGAATGCAAATTGGTGCAACAACTCTGCAAAGCAGTATGGAGACTCCTTAGAAAACTTGGAAGGGAACCACCATTTGATTCAGTTACCTAACTCCTCAGCATATACCCAAAGAACTGAAAATCAGCATACTACAGTGACACAATCACATCAATGTTTATAGCAGCTCAATTCACAATAGACAGGCTATGAAACCAATCTAGGTTTCCTTCAACTGCTGAATGAATAAAGAACCTGTAGAATATATACACAATGGAATATTACTCAGCCATAAAGAAAAATGAAATTATGGTATTTGCCAGGAAATGTATGGAACTGGAGAGTGTCATGCCAAGTGAAATTAGCCAAACTCAAAAAACCAAAGGCCAAATGTTCTCTCTGATATGCTGACGCTAACACTACAATAAGTAGGTGGGGGGAAGAGGAATAGAAGTTCATTTGGTTAGACAAAGGGGAAGAAAGGAAAGGAAGATGGAATGGGAATGGGAAAGAAATAATGAATGGGACATAACTTTCCTATATATATGAATACATAACCAGTGGCACTCCACATCTTGTACAACTACAAGAATAGGATCTTAATTATGATAAATTATACTCCATGTATGTATATTATGTCAAAATATACTCTATTGTCATGTATATCAAAAAAGAACAATTTTTTTATTATTATTATTACCTAAGGCCAGAACGAAAGATAAAAGTCAGAGCTGGGAATTTGGCCACAGTTTTCCAGCCCCATAGTTCTACACTAAGGGCCATCTTGTGGTTCGAGAAACAAGATTCTTTTTAGTCTCTTGGATCACTTCTCGAATTTTGTCCCACTTTCCATTCTTTGTGACAAGGACTAAGTCCAGCAAGCCTTAGGCATCAGAAGGCGATTTTCCAGCCCAAAAAGAAGACACAGTCCCAGCTGCCCCTTATCCTTTTATTGCCAAATTTCCACCCTATTGTCTTCTCCAGCTGTGCAACTTATTTAGCCGAGGTGGTCCTAAGTATTATCTCATGAATTCTGATACACTAACTAGCCTATCCTAAGGGTATTCAATATCCTTCTTCCCAGGCTAATTCAACTGAGATGAGGCTGAAATGTTACAAATGGAAATTGACTCAAACAGAATGAAAAAGAAAAGGATCAAAATAATTGAGGCTTTATTTATACTAGTAAAACCTTTATAGATCTCCTTGACCAGAAGACACTGAAGTGTACATGGCACCCAATTTAATTTCTTTATTTCATTTCTTCAACCCTTGTCTTTGGTGTAGTTAATTAGTGAGTGATAAAAGGTGGTATGGTTTTCTTGTCTATTGTTTTATACCACATTTTTCACCTTATAAAGAGTGTGAAATGACTGCCCTCCATAGCAGACATTCATGTACAGCCTCTGGACTGGGGAGGTGTTTCATGATCTTACAATGAAAATATGAACTTATACAAGTAGGATTAAGTTTCAGTTCAGATTTCCAGTGAAGCTGGGCACAGTGGTACAGGCCTGTGATCCCAGTGATTCAGGAGGCTAAGGCAGGAGGATCCCAAGTTTGAAGCCAGTCTGGGCAATTTCAGAAGGCCCTCAGTATCTTAGCAAGGCCCTCAGTAACTTAGCTTGACTCAGTCTCAAAATTTTAAAAAATGATAATATGAAATGAACTGGGGATGTAGCTAAATAGTAAGGTGCCCCTGGGTTCAATCCCCAGTATAAAAAAATATATATCTTGGTGGAAATAGGTTTTCAAATTGCATTTTCTATCACACATGTAGAAAATGCAGACAGTAGAGTAGAAGAAACTGAGAGTACACAATAGTCAGAGCCAGAGCTGCAGTACCTGGGTCAGCCCATAGGCTAATATCAGAGACTAAGAATTCTCTGTAGATCCCAAAGTAAGACCTGGACAGCAATATCGACCAGAAATGTAAGAATCAAAGGGTACAAACATAGGACACATAGAAGAGCATCCATACCAAACTGACAGAGTATTTCCCTACCTCTGTTAGCCAAGATTTCTTATCAGGTAATTAGTAAGGCAACAATTTATAGTTTATTTTTGTGCATGCACTGATAAAATGTATATATTTATTAATATAGGTTTTGATCAGTCGTTGATGGAACACAGGAACCCTTCTATTACTTCCGAAAGGAATTTAAAGAACTTTTTAGGATTCATCCTATCTTACATATTTGTATAGAGCAGCACCTAAAAAAAAGTTCTTTAACTAAATTCCTCCTATTTTACTACTAGACTAATAGACTTGATACCCAGAAGCATATTAAAAAGGGTTACAATTGTCTATAAGGAACAAAACATACATACACACAAAAAAAAAGAAAAGAAAGAAAAGAAAAAAAAACAGAAAAGAAAAAAACTAAAATAGCTATGGTTTAAGCAAGATTGAATTTTATTTCCTTTTCACATCCCCATGAACAATCTAGATCTGGCATATCCACCAGGGACCCAGTCCCTTATTTTATTATCTAGCCATTTTTATTATGAAGCTTCCAGTAGGTGATTGCTCTGGGATAAAACCCATCTTCTGCCATGTGTCTGGGCATTTCATCAGGAAAGAATGACAAAGGAGAAGTCAAGGTATTATTATCCTTCTCTTTAAAGACATACATTTCATCTGCATCCTCTTAGTCAGAATTTGTGACATGACAACAACCAGCTGCAATTGAGGATATGAATTTTAGTTCTCTTTTAGGCAGCCACAGTCTAGACAAAAATCAGAGGCTGTCTGCCTTAAACAATACCGACCTAACAGAGTGTTTTTCTGTTTAGAAGTAGCAGCAGATATCACATATGAAGAACTCCTCATATACCAAACAATTAACTAAATCCTTTTAAAATAGCTTTATGGGTTGAATGGTGCCAACACCCAAAAAAGACGTGTTGAAGCCCTAATCCCTAGTACTTCACAATGTGACCTTGTTTGGAAACAGGGTCTTTGCATGTGTAGTAAAGTAGAGATGAGGTCCTTAGAGTGAGCCCTAACCCAATATGTTTGGTGTCCTAATGGAAATGAGAAATTGTGACACAGACATAGACATACACAGGGAGGAGTGTGTGAAGACAGGCAGGGAGGACGTCAAGTGAAGATGCAGAGTTACAGTGGGACATCCACAAGCCAAGACATGACAAATTGCCCCCACACCACCAGAAGTGAGGATGAGACAAGAGTCTAACCCTAAGGTTTGGGAGGGAGTGTGGCCTCACTGCTACCTTGATTTGGGACTTCCAGCCTCCAGAACTATGAAACAATATATTTTAGTTGTTTTATGTCACCAACTTTATGGTACTTTATTGCTAGTGCTATAGAAATCTAATAAAATTTGGTTATTTCATTTAATTCTCATAACTACGACCAAGAGAAAGGTACGTTGGTCTTCCCCTATTAGAAAGGAGTACATTTGAGACTAAAACAGTTAAAAAACATGCCACAATTCCTTGAACTTTGATGCAAACTTTTGACTCAAAGGTTTTTCCAGAGCCTGAGCTTCTAATCTGCTGTATACTAGCTGAAGAATTAACCAAAAGTCCATTTTTTTTAAAGATCTATCATTCTTTCTTAGCTTAGAGATTACATCAGAAAACTGAGAAGTACTATGAAGATTTTAGGCAATAGTATTATTCCCTTGGTCCCTCTGTAACATAATATTGGAGCCTATTGTCATGGTTTGGATATGAGGTGTAACCCCCAGAGCTCCTGTGTTAACGTAGAAATGTTCAGAGGTGATATGATTGAATTGTGAGACCTGTAACCTAATCAGTTCATCCTAGCTTGAATGGACAGACTGATGATTACTGAGGCCTGATGGGGTGTGGTATCACTGGATTTGCACCCTGGAAGGTGCAAATCCAGTGATCCCCTGCATCCCCCTCCTCCTCCTCCTCCTCCTCCTCCTCCTCCTCCTCCTCCTCCTCCTCCTCCTCCTCTTCACCTTGCATGTGTGAGGCACTGGGTTCCCTCCTCAGCACCACATAAAAATAAATAAATAAAATAAGGGCATTAAAAATTTAGCTCACCATGGACTAAACCTCTGAACCCATGAATCAAAATAAAATTTTCATCCTCTCAGTTGTTCTTGTCAGATATTTTGGCTTCAACAATGAAAAGCCAACTAATGTACTTATCATCTAACCAGGATACTTTGGAGGATGAAAAAGATGCTATTTATAATTACACTGGAACAAGAAGTCTAAAAAGGGCTTGGGCAAGGCAAGGTTCACAGTTGCCCTAATTTTTATTCTTCAGTGCCCCATCCTCATCCTGACTCCTAACCAGGAATATCACTATAGTGGTTCCAACAATACAATAAAAATATATCAAAATACTTGAAAATTTTGATAATAATAACAACATGGTGAAATAGGACTAAAATAGTACTTACTGTAATATAAAAATCCCAGAAAATTTACAAGAATGACTTTGAAAAATGATTAATCCATGAAGAGAAAGGATATATTTTCATTATTTAGCTGAAAGTATCTAAGCAAAAATCCAGACTCTCCAAAGACTGAGAATCCTATCCCTATAAAGTTAAGAAGAGAAAGGTTTATATTGTTTGAAACTCTGCATACTAGTCGTCTATTTGTAACAGTAAGCCAACATCCTAATTTTGTGAAAAATATTAAACATCTGTTTTTTTTCTTTTAACAATACAAAATTGCTCCTCTTACAGACACCTTTCCAAGATTAAGGGAAAAAAAACTCTTATAAAGTTGTATATTGAAAGTTATCCCCTTTAGTTTCATCCCTACTTGAACCTACTTGAACAGAGTACCGGTCAGGAAGAACTTTCTAAATTCAAATTGCTATGCAGATACAATCGCCTTTGATTGTTTCTAAGAAGGCAAGGTGTTCTTTGATGTCAACTTGCCTGGACTGCAACCAAATAATGAGGAAAAGCAACATTCCAATGTGGGCTCAGTATATCTCTATATAATTGTACAATCCTATAAAAAGCTCAAATTAAGTCTCTCTCTATTCCTGAAAGTCTGGTTTCCATGGCCCCTGGGATTAAAGCAGACTCAATAAAACTGATTTTGTTTTTGTTTTTGTAAGTGAATATGCACTTACTCTTCAAAAAAACACTCTATAATCTGACTAAACTGTAGGGTTCTAACACATTAGCTGTGTTTACCTCTGCATGGGAGGATTGTTAGTGATTTTCTGGGTCCTTTTCTTTCTTCTTGAAAATTTCTCATTGAGAACATGGCACTTTTGAAATTACACTACATAACAATATTTTTGAAATTATACTATATAATAATATTTTTGAAATTATAAGAAAGGTCCTTTAAAGAAATATCATTAACATATGAATAGAATCACTGTTAAATATGTATGTGTGTATATATATATATTACTATCATACATATTATAATATCATGTATTTCTATTATATGTTTGTACATATGTATGTACATATTGTTAGGTGTGTATATATACATACATGTGTATATATATACATATATATTACTTTGTATATGAAAAATATACATATATTACTTTCTATATGTATATATGTGTGTGTATATATATATATATATATATATATATATATATTACTTTGTAACAAATAAGCCCAAACGTTAGTGGTCTACAAAAAACAATAAACATTTATTAACCCACATTTTTTGTGGATCAAAATTTTGAGGGCAATTTGGTTGGATAGTCTGGCTCAGTGTCTTTCATGACCCTGACAAAGTGTTAGCATTTGTTAATTTGACAGTAGAGAGTTTGTGTCATTTACAAATCTCTTTAATTTTTCCATGTTTTTAATTTTTCACAATTTTAAATAAATATGTATGAAAAAAGTCTTTTTTTTGTTAAATACTTGTATGTGATTACCACCCTCATTGTCCCTGAAACTCCACTCTGTGCAATCTGCCTCTGTGTGGTTGAATACTCTGGGCCTCATTTTCATCATGTGTAATACAAAGAGGTGAACAGAGCTAGCCCAGACATCTGGGTATGTTCCCTTTTCAGTCCCCAGATAGCCCTCTTTCCCTTTCTTGGTTTTCTTACCTGAATCCAGTAACAACCCATTCTCCTTTTCTTTACTTCTCCTTTTCTGAAGAGTTACCAGGAAGCATTTGATCAAGACTTGCACAATAATCAAGTTTGCTAAAAGTTCTAGGAACTTTTTTGCCCCCCCCCCCATTTATTTTCTAATGAATCCTTTTTTCCATTTCCACTTACCATTAAAGTCCTACATTTTTGTTTGCCATCTCTGCCCTAGAAGAGGTGTAGAGAGAAGGAAGAGCTACCAGGAAAGATGCTCCATGGAGCAGTGGAGATGCTCCACTGCGTTCTTACCTGGGCATCAGATCATAACCTTATAATCTGGGCAGGGCAATGAGCGGAACAAGTTGTGTTCTGCAGCTTCGTTAAGAGTAGCTCTCAGTCATCCCTGTGGGAGAGAAGGAGGAGAGAGATGCAGAGTGGGTGGGGAGAGGGCTGCCCAGGTCAGAAACTTCTGCAGCATCCCGTTATCAGGAGGCGAGTGCTTGTGGCTGGGCAAACTCCCCTGGGAAACCTCCTCCCGGGACTGTGAGGACCCAGAGTTCAGGTCTATAACACAGCAGTGGGTGAAGACAGTCTGGGCAGCCAGTGAACCGGCTCCCTGCAGCCCCTCCCGGTGCTCGGTGCTCGGGTGCCTCGTGTGTATGCAAGGCGGTGGAGGAGGCTGGGCAGGCGAGAGCCTACTGCACAGCCCCAGAACCTTCCACTTGCTCAGGATCACCGCGCAATGGGATACCAGGGACAGCCGCCCCTCATCCCGCTGCAGGTAAAACTGGCAACTGGGTCAGGCTCTGAAGCCAATTCCTCTGGTTTCATTCATGCTACAACAGGTCAGCTACATTCATTTAGTTTAGTGAAAAATTCTGCAGGAGAAAACTATTCTCCTTAATCTGACTTAGAATCTGACTTTCTTCCTTGGAAAGTACTTTTCAATAACCTCTTTGTTTCACACAATCTCATTGCTGGCTCCCCACAGACTCTGTACTCTGGATTTGCAAGGATCAGCTGGGGCAGCTGCAAACTGACACTTGAGGATGGAGTTGTTTGCAAGGCTCCGTTGAATTACTATTAAACGTTATACGTTATTATCCTCATAATTAGTTTATTATAGTTTCTCATATTACTTATTACTACTAGTATCATGGTAGAATTTTGCGTTCGATATTTGTCTGATATTTTCCAATTTTTCAAGCTAGTAAATATTTGTTTAATCACCATTTTAATCTATTAAAATAGAGAGATCTAGATGACAGAGAAACCCTTGTTTCTGAACACGAACATACAAGGAAATCTTGTCAGTCCGCTGCTGTTTTTAATGTTGTGAACTCGATTATAGGATCTGGTATAATAGGTAAGTGTTCTGTGTTCTGTTTGGTTTGGTTTGGGGTTTTAAATTAAAAAGATCAAATCTGAGACTCAATATACTGCTAGTATTCATTGATTGTTTTTTAAAGGAGAAAGTGTTAACTAAGAAAATTTGTAATTTTCTTCCATAAAAATCTTCCTTTATTTTTATCCCGCATTGTAAAAATATGCCTCCAACTCTTTTATCCTGAGGATGGAGTTGAGATTCACACTCTTTCCACAGTTGATAGCATTCTCCACATACATGGTGGAGTTGCACAAGCAAGGGGCTGAATTTTGTTGTTTGTTTTGGGTACTGTGGGTACTGTGGGTTGAACCCAGGGCCCCTTTACCACTGAGCTACATACCCAGCACAGCACAGCCCTTTTAATTTTTTTCTTTGTTCTTTTCTTTCTTTCTCTTTCTTTCTTACTTTCTTTTTTTTTTTCTTGCTTAAGACCTTGCTACATTGCCGAGACTGGCCTCAAATTTATAATCCTCCTGCCTTAGCCTCTGAAGTTGCTAGTATTATAGGCATATGCCACCAAGCCTGGGCTTTTTCTTTCTTTCTTCTTTTTTAATAGGCTGCCTGATCAATTGATTATATTGTCTGATTAACTTCTTTCTTATTCATGAAGTGTCAACCATTACTCAAATCACCTTCAAACCTTTTTTTAAATATTATTTTTTAAATATTATAAGTAGAAAAGTTTAATGTGAAAACATGAAAAATTAAATCCATACAATATTTCCTTAACGGTCTAAATGATGTTAGCTTTTAAAGTGCAAACTTGTGATGTGTTCATTTTAAATATCATTTAATCAGTAACACAGTTTGTTCATTGTTATTAGAAGAGGAGCCAAATAATCAATTAAAATAAAGAAATAGTTCATATTTTCCCAGTGTTTTTGAGGCAAGGGAAAAAGTGCATTGTATTATAGTAACAAAAAGCAGTTATTATTTTCAGTGTTTATTATTCTTTTCATTGTTTGAGAACATTCCATTTCAGAAAGGGCAAAGAAAACAAAATAGTGCAAACTGAATTATTCATTGAGATTACAACTTTTTACTATAAAGTTTTAATAGGTTAATCTACTGAAAATTTTATGCTTATCTGTCTTGAGTTACTTTTCTTCCTTTTTCACAAGTTGAAGTTGATATGCTTCTTTATTTTACTTTCATCCATATATGGACATTTATTTAAAATGATATATGATTTGGAGGTATCTGAGATAAAGCAGAAGAAAGTAGAGGCAAAAATTTATGTAAAATTCTGCCTCCATGTACCATGGAGGTATGGCAGTTCTGTGTAGCAGAGTTCTGGAGTTAATTGCTGATGTGTATGCTTTAAGTTAACCCATGCCAGCAACATTTAAAATACTACTTAATTATGTTCAGCAGCCTTTTTAAATTATATTTTTCAGAAAATAAAACATCTGGGTATAAGCATTTAAATTATGTTTGTTTTGAATATTTTATTTTTCATAATCTAAAATAGTTCACTTTCTCCAAAAAATGAGACATAATTTTATATATCTCCTTTAGCTTCATAAAAAACACTTTTGCATTCACATTTTCTTCCCTTTCATCTATATGGTTGCTGCATTTTGATTCCAGGGTAAGTCTTTCTTAATATCCTATAACCCTTCTTTGTTCTTTATTATCCATATAAGAAAGGGTTTGGGGCCATTACTACCCATATATTCCAGGAATATGTCATCCTCACCCACATTATTTGTGAGAACTGGCATCTATTTTTCATTTTATGTTTTTTAATTCTTATTTTATCACCTCATAAATTTGCTGTCTTGACATGTCCCTAACTTAAAAGTTTTTTTTCTGAAATAAGTATTAATACACTACCATTCAATTTTAGGACTGTATATTGCTTACAACTATGTCATAAATATATGAATTTAACTTAACATTATATACAGGAATTAGGGAAATTTCTGTATTTCTACATGTCTTATTAATGTGAGGGTTGGGGTGTTTGTGTTTTTCCAGGATTGCCTTATTCAATGAAGCAAGCTGGGTTTCCTTTGGGAATATTGCTTTTATTCTGGGTTTCATATATTACAGGTAAAAATGCTATATAATTGCCTATTGCTGCAACTTAAATTGTGCAATAATTCCTTTACACACAAAATAATACTCTGCAATTGAATTTCCTTACTAATTAAGAAGCATATCAAAGGATCCTAAAGAATTTAAGCATTATGTCTGAGGGGATTTACTTTTCATCCTAATCCTTTAAACAGATTAGAAGAAGTAGAAGAACATTATATATTACCAAGCCTAAATCCTATTCATGTGCCTCTGTCACTTCATCCAGAAAGCAATAGTTGAGAAAGTCATTTCGAAGATTGATTAAGGCTAAGAAAAGATGATGCTCTCAAAGTTCAGGCAGCCAAACTTGAGGGCAGGTGCCTGTGAATGAGAGCCGGGTCAGCTGTGTTTGTGCAGATCCATCTGGAAGCCCAGAGTTCAACCAGCAGGGTTTCTCACCTCCACTGCCCCCCTCCCACTCAACCCCTACTCAGTGCTTGCCACTGCCTTTATATGAAGCAATAAGGTGCTTCTAAATCCCTTCTCTTCTGCTCCCCTTTCCATGCAACATGTTCATTAACGCCCCCGTTTTGCCACTCCCCATCTAAATGCAGGCTGTATCACTCATAATCATCTACTCTTCCTGTTGTTTTTATCCCAGCCTGTCATCCAACCAGCTCACCTTCTGACAAACACAGCATCTTTCCTCCACCTTAGGATCACAGAAAAAAAGGCAGCTGTTCTAACTAGACACCCCCTGTAATAATCACTACTGTGGTGACCACTTTGGTGACCTAGTATCCTACTACTAGCTAGTACAAAAAACTCACTGTAGCCTGCCTTCAGTGTGGGCCTGGGACTCAAGAGTTTCACCTTCCTGTGAGATTATGACTCCCACCCACACCCCTAACTACTACTGTCCTATAGCCATCAGCCCAGAGCTGACAGAAATCCAAAAGCCAGCCTCTGCCTCCCCTTTTACCTCCACAAGGTCCAATATGTGACATGGTAGAAGCTCCATAGTTCTACAACTACAGGGCTGGGGTGCGCTGGTCTCAAGCAGGGACACATCCTTGCAGATTTGTTTTCTCTATCTTGTCCTTCTACTCCAATCCTCCTGGAGCTCTTGCCCCCAAACTTCTGTCTCAGCTTTGCATCTGGAAGCTCTGACCAAGATTCCATCCTTTATAAAATCTCAGACTCCCAAGGCCAGCCCCTAATACTGCTATTTTTCCTTGAACTGAGAGGCAATAAAGCATATAATAGATAGCAAATTCAAAGATGCAGAGTTATTGGACCCCTTTCCTCCCTGCCATCTTCTCCCCACTACCCTCTCCCAAGACCTAAACTACTTCCAATTCTACAGCTCTTAGTTTGTAGCTTAAAACTCATTACATGGGTGGCAGGGGACTCACAATTTTGTGCTCATTAAGATTTGCTGGTGTGTAAAATTTGGATTGCATTTATTAAAGCACATATCACACTAGAAAAACCCATTCAAGGATTTTTTTTTAATTTCCTGTTTCCCAGTCAATCAGCACTGACAAACAATTTCCACCCAGGCCTACAGTAGCTTAAATGCACTGTAAACATTTACATACACTGTCAATCAGTAGATAGAAAAGCCAAGCAATATATATCACCTGAGAATTAAGGACTTAAGGAGAATGAACAGCTTACTAAAATCAGATCATATGATACATGAATAAATGATAATGTAAGTGACTTTCAAATAATGATACCTATAAACCCATGACAATGACTATGAGTTGTCCTTTGCAAAATCACATATTACCAAGCTCGTGGAAATTACCAACTTATTCATGTACTTGCATGATTCAAATACTTGAATTATTTTTTATAAAGGATTATTACACAAAAGCCAAATAATTAATAAGTTATGATTCACTTTGTTTCTTGGGCTTTGAAAGCAAAATCTACATGTAGAATATAATTGTTCACATATACATAATGGTTTAAAAGAAAATTTGCCTGTTAAACAACTTTAATTCATTCATGGCTTATTTTTAAATGTGCCTATAATATATTTAAAGGGGGATCAAAATATTATAGTGATTGATACTTGAAATACCTTAAACTTTTAAGAGAATATATGTATAGCCTGTATTTTATAAGCAGACAAAAGCATTTATATTCTGTGGACTTAATTCTTAAAAATTGTTAACTTTAAGCAATACATTTTGAACTTTTATAAAACTCTCAATGTTCTCATCTCAAACATACAGTTTTCCCCAAAACCTTCACAGCATCTGTGAAATTGGTTGCCTCCTCTCAGTGACTGAACCCCTCATTGGTTCTCTTCCTTGGCCAATAAGTAGATATTCCGTTTTTTGTGCTTCTAGTGTCTGTCTACTTTCTGATGAGTCCTGCTTATTGCTTAAGGGTTATCTTTCTAAAACAGCCTCATATCTGCTACTGCACCGTTTTCAACTCTCCACAACCCTGTAATAATAACAAAAACGAAAAATCATTGCAATTAGACTCCTTCATGATTTGGTCACTGTACTTTTACTCTCATTTCTAATTACTTAATGACCTGTCACTAATACTGTCACATTCAGACCTTCTCTTTTAGCAATTCTGGACGATCTCATTCCCCATATGTAAAATATGCTTTTACACTGCCTTCCTGATGCTAGTCCCCCTGCCTGACATTCCTTTTATTCTCTACCTGGAAAAATCCTATCTGTTGGCCTGA
Source organism: Ictidomys tridecemlineatus (assembly GCF_052094955.1). Classification (NCBI taxonomy): domain Eukaryota; kingdom Metazoa; phylum Chordata; class Mammalia; order Rodentia; family Sciuridae; genus Ictidomys; species Ictidomys tridecemlineatus. Next base: position 134,308,382 of record NC_135483.1, on the reverse strand, counting down.
AAGGCATCATTTAACTCTTCAGTGAAGTCATTCCTGGTTTTCAGTAAAGGAAATAGAATTAATTGCAATATGCTTTAGGCATGAATGATAATTTAAAGTCTCATTACTAGGTCATTTATCACATTAAATGAGAATCAAATAGATGAACAATTAGCAACCCTAGTATATTGAATTAATTAATTTTATCAAATGTATACGGATCATCAATGTGCTGGGCATTGATACTGCACCCAGTATAGCAGTGATGAATGATATCCATGCTGTTATAAGAGCTGGTGATGTAATGTATTAGACAGGTAGAAAACACATAATTATAACACATCATGAAAATACATGGTGATTAACATAGCCTCAATAGAATAAGTATATTCTGAGAAGGAGGAGATGTCCACTGAGTGTTTATGGAAAAATGTAAGTTAGTAAAGAAAATGGATGGGTACTCTAAGCAGATGGAAATGTGATTCAGTATGGCTAAAGTGTAGGGTTGATGTTCCTAAGTGGAGAGAGAGGAAGTTGGAGAGGTTGCTCTCATGTAAAGATAGTCATTACCGTTTCCTGAGGACTGGCTTTATGATGAGCATAATAAAACTACAATATTAAATCCTTCTGTCCCCATGCGGTAGGTATTCACGTCTTACTTTTATGAAGGAAGAAATTGTGACTCCACTAGATTACAATGGTTTATGCAAGGTCTGCAGTTACTTGTGACAGAGTTGGGATATTAATTCAAGTGCATGGATTCTGGTTACAGTCTACCACGTCCTGAGTCCTGAGTCTTCCATTTCTAGCAATGGGGAAATCAGCAATTTACCTAAACTTCTAAGCCTCACTTTTTTTATTTATCAAATTGTAATAATAATAACACCAATTTAGCATGATTGTGAGGATTAAATGAGTTAATATGCAAATCTTTGGGAAAAGGACTGGCTTGCAGAAAAGCATTCTAAAAGTATTGGCTACCATTTTGTAGTTGTTATCACTAATATTGAACCCCCACAATGATTTTTTTCAACCACCATATGCAACCTGCTAAAAATAAATAAAAATAACACAACTTTTCATTAATTTAGTTAGCCTCTTGTTGTGGCTTGAATGTGAGGTGTCCCTCAAAAGTCCACAGTTGAGACAATGTAAGAATATCCAGAGGAGAAATGATTGGGTTGTGAGAGCCTTAACCCAGTGAATTAATCCCCTGTTAGAAATTAACTGAGTGGTAACTGAAGTGGTAGGGTGTGGCTGGAGAAGGTGGGAATTGGGGTGTAGCTTTGGGCTATATATTTGTATCTGGCAAGTAGAGACCTCTCTCTCTGCTTTCCGATCATCATGTGAACTGCTTTCCTCTGCCATACTCTTCCATCATGATGTTCAGGCTCACTTTTAGCCCGAGGAATGAACATGGCTGTCTATGGACTGAGACCTCTCAAACTGGGAGCCCCTAAATAAATCTTTGCTCCTTTACAACTTGTTTTGGTTGGGTCCTTTAGTCACAGCAGCAAAAATGATAACTAAAACACCTCTTTAACATATCAGACATTGTGTTAGACATTTAAACTCCATGATCCTTATATCATTCTTCAAGATGGGCATATTGCTTTGCTTTACAAAGATTCAAGAAGGGCTGCACAGATAAACACATATGGTTTTTCTGCCCATGAAAGAATTTTATTTTTATTCAAAGCACTAGTGGATATCTCTGGAGAGTTTAAAGCAGAAGACTGATTAAATTTAAACTATGGTTAGATCCATCTGGGGGAGGGGAGATGTCAAAATTATACTGGGGACGAGTTTGGTGAATGGAAGAACTGTAAAGAGGTTATTGCAGCAATCCAGGAAAGAAATTGTAAGGCCAAAGCTCTATAATAAAGGAGGTTAGAGGTTAACAATTAGGAGATATTAGTCAGTATTTATGATACAACAGTTAACTGGATTTGGGACCAAAGTTATACAGCAAGTAATGAATACTGAAGAGTTTAGGAGGAGTCTCAAGTTTCTGTTATTTTTCACCATTTGGAGAAGCATGGTTGAGGAATCAAGTTTCAGAACAAATACACTGAGTAGCATTTGGACATTTTAATATTGAGATGCCTATGAGATCTTGAAGGTAAGACTTGTATTAGGCAGCTAGATGTAGACTGAACTGGGAAAAACAAATTTAGGTGTTACTAACATGTGCGTGAAAATTGAAACCAGGGATGTGATAAGGTCACAGGAAGACATCTTGAAGAATGAGCAAAAATCCCAGGGATACAGGGTTTGAAGCAGAGTCAAGAAACTGTTGAAAACCAGTATAAATGCCAGAATGGTAGGAGGACAACCAGGAGAAAGTGCTGTCACAAAGATTGAGGCAAGATGGATGAGTTCAAGGGAAGTGATAAGTAGAAGAGGGGAAAAATCAGAAAGAGCAAGTGGTATTGTGGATAGTGGGAGGAGAAAAGAAATTATATTCATCAACTTGGAAACTGTTGATCTCGTGGAAAGAAGCTTTAATTATGGGTAGAAAATCAAGGTGGAAACCATACCACAGTGATTTGTATTTTCTAGTTTGTTTTCTAATACTTTTCTAAATTACTTAGAAGATAAAAAGAAATTGCCATGATGGAAATATAAGAGAGAGAGATTAAAGGGTGCCAGACCAGGGGCACGCTGGTGGTCCATGCATGTAATCCCAGCTATTAAGGAAATAGAAGCAGAAAGATAGCATGTTCTGATAGATAGGACCACCTGGGTAATTTAGCAAGATGAGAACCCACTCAAAACAAATAACAAGAAAGACTGGTGATGTAGCAACCCTGGTTTCAATCTCCAGTGACCCAAAAAAATAAAAAGAAATAAAATAAAGAGCCAGTATCACACCTTATACATGTCTTTGTACTCAATAAAGCGATAGTGTCCTTCAGTAAAAATAAAAATCAATCAATCAAGTTAAATAGAGAAAGTAAGTTTTAAATGTAATTTATATTTTTAACTTTGATTCTAAAATTGGAATTGGAATTCCTAAAATGTGGATTTTTAAAATATTCTTAACCATGATATATAAAAAATTAAGTTACTTTGTTATAAAACAAATTCTCTGAATCTCCTAAAATTTATTTTCTAAAATGTCTACAGCACGTCCATTCTCAATATTTACACATTGACTATGTATGAAACTCTTAAGTCCTTGTGTTCTGTTGCTTGAAGAGTTGTCACATTATGGTAACAGTGATTACATTGTTGGTTGGAAAAGTAAAATGGAATCCTGACACATTGATTCCAGTCTGTATCCCTCTTCTATCCAGTTCACTGTCTGGATATGTTAAGTGCATATGCAGCCCGATTAAAAAATGTCACTAAAAACATGACAGTTCATGAAAGGTAATTATATATATATATATAGTCATGATAATGCTGTACCATTAAACTTTTTTTAAAAAATTCCCTTTATCTCTGTGATAAGTCAAAAAAAACTATTTTTATCAAATGTATTTTGACATTTGTTTGTTATTTTTTTTTGCCACAGACTTTTCCCTTATTTTGTTGATAAAAGGAGGGGCTCTTTCTGGAACAGACAGCTACCAGTCTTTGGTTAACAAAACCTTTGGTTTTCCCGGGTATCTCCTCCTCTCTGTTCTACAGTTTTTATATCCATTTATAGGTAAGATGATTATGAAGATGAATACTACAATGATTTGTATTAAATAGTTACTTCTGAATAAAAACATTTTAATAGTAATTTAAGAATCATTAAAGAAAATTAGCATTTGAAATATTTTCCAAATTAAATGTTTACATCTTCACTAATTTTCTCCTTATTTTCTTGTCCTTTTGGTCAATTCTCTGAGTGTTTTTCCAAAATAAAATGACATTGATGTTCATCTAGTTAAGATTGGGCTTTTCTTATTTGGCAAAACTATAGAATGTTTTGTAATTAAAAGTGAAATGAATGAGAGACATAACAAATTTCTTCTAAGGCTCAGAATATTTTTTTCTTTGTTGTGAAACCCTAAGCATTTGTAAAATGATGTACTAGACAAACATGCAATCTAAGATTTCTATGACAATGGTGAAAATGCTACCTGGCACTTCTTTTTTTTTTCTTCTTTATTATTTTTGGTTGTAGATGGACACAATAACTTTATTTTTATTTATTTATTTTTATGTGGTGCTGAGGATCGAACCTAGGGCCTCACACATGCCAGGCAAGTGCTCTACCACTGAGCCACAAACTCAGCCCCTACCTGGCACTTCTGAAATGGTAAAATGTTAATAGAAACCAATGCCCAAATAGACTTCATTTTTTAAATCATTATCACAAAAGTTATTGTCCAAATGTCTAACTGCATATGTTTCCACAAAAGGTCAACATTGTATTTCTCCCAAATGTCTTACAATTTCAATTGAAGAAATATTTTGGTGCCTTCAACATTTAATATTATTATTCCTCACTTTAAGCAGTACATATATTCCTGAAAAAAGGTTTTGAAATTGAACTTTAATACCAAGATAAATTGCATTTTGAATTTTAAATGACTACCAGAACTCATTATTTAAAGGTGTTCTGAGGAAAATCTATTTGTAAATTGAAAATCTTTTTGTAATATAAATTGATATTCTACCATAAATCTGTTGAATAGTTAATTTAAGGTGGCTAATATTAGTAATTACAATATATATTTTAAAAGGTAGGATTATGTCAATTCTTGGAAAGTAATAACTGATTACATTGAAAATATTCAAGATGAGATGCGTGGTGGTTTATTAATGACTATTATTTTAATTATATTTTTAGCTATGATAAGTTATAACATAATAGCTGGAGATACTTTGAGCAAAGTTTTTCAAAGAATTCCTGGAGGTAAGTGAAAATAAGACTTTTGAAGAATTAAATTGCTTTATTTTATATGATTATATATAGTCAATGTGTTTCATTATAATATATAAATAAAATATTTGAAGGAGGAAGACTTGGATTACTTCAGATATCTTGCAGTTCCCTTGACCAATGTTGATCCTAATTTTTGATCTATTTTTATACATAGTTTTTATTTAGCCAATTAAAAACATTGTCATTCTTCGTATACTTAGAATAGTCTACATTTTAAATTCCTTATGTTTTATATCACAGCTCTGTGGTAACATTTTTCACATCCTATTTTTACTATATCTTTTCTAAAATAATTTCCCCATTATTTGTATCAAGCTATAATTAATACAATAAAATTAATCCTTAGGATAGATTCTGTGAGTTTTCACGAATGTTTATAGTCATATAATCACAGCTACAACAAAATACAGAACCTTTCCATCATCCTCCAAAGTTCTGCCCAACTCCCTCTAGTGAAAAGTGCCCTCATCTCCAGCCCCTGGCAACCACTGACTTGGTTTCTCTCCCTGTCTTTGGCTTTTCTTCAGAATGCCATGTAAATGACATCATACAACGTGTATCTTTTGAGACTGGCTTCTTTTTCTTGGCAGAGTGTGTTTTAGATTTGTCTAGATCTATAGTTGTATCAATAATTGGCCTCTGTAGGGGCTTTCCATTTTATGGATATACATAAAACAAGTGTGTCTTTCACCCAGGAGAGGGACATTCTCATTATTTGCAGGGTGAGATGGTTACAAAAGTTGCTACAGTATTCTCAAGCAGACCTTTACAACATACACCAGGATCCCACTTCCTGTTCAACTTTTCACCATATCATGGTTATTAAGAATAATTCAGAGACCATGAGTCTATTTGCTTTGAAGAGCAGAGAAACTGATTAGGGAATAACCAAAATAATATGAATATGAAATTTTATAAATTCATTTCAGGCCTAGGTATACCCATAAGTTATTTTGTTTTTGTGATTTATTTCTATTTTTACATATGTTTAAAACCATTTTCATTTAGGGATAATTTATATTATTTCAGTCACTTTTTTATAATTAACTGCTTGCCTATTTAGTTGTGTGACCAATGTGCTACTTGTATCTCCAAACACTAAATATTATTTGTTGTATTTTAGTTGATCCTGAGAATGTATTTATTGGTCGTCACTTCATTATTGTGCTTTCCACGGTAACCTTTACTCTGCCTTTGTCCTTGTACCGAGATATAGCAAAGCTTGGAAAGGTAAGCTTTACATATTAAATTGATGTAGAAATGAACCTTGTTACCAGCATTAATTTTGTTGATCTAGCATCTAGTTGGCAAAGTTCTTAAGTACAGTACTCTTTTTAGTTTCTTATAATGTTTTTGTGATTATGCTAGAATAAACCATGGTTGCATCATTAGCTTGTTTGAGGAAACCAATGGCTAAGTAGTTGATGAATGTGAACTAAATATATTCTTCCTGTTTCTTTTTCAAAATAGATACCCTAAGTGGTATCAGACAACAGGTATTAAATTTAGAAATAATAAAGAACTATATTTTAAGCAAGTTTCAATTATTGAAAAAGTGTTCCATGTTTAAACAATTCAAAACTAAACTAAGCATCACAAAGAAATGAGAAATGGTTGAAGAGGTAATTATATTTAACCTGATTTGAACATTATGCAATATATAGATACATTGAAAATTGTGTTGTACCCCATTAATACATACAACTTTTATGTTTCCATGTATTAGCTAAAATTTTAAAAATAAAATAAATTAACCTAGTAGTAAGGATGAATCATTCAATGGCACAAAATATTTTTATTTGTAGATTATAATGTCTTTTCTGCCTTTTTCCATTCAGTAAATTTAAATGTCAATGTGTTGATTCATCACTTGTTGAGAATTTGGCCAATGTTTTATTCTTATTGCTAAAGATAAATACTGAACTCTTTCTAGGGAAACCAAGCACATAATTTTTCTACTCATCACATAAGCTCATTTGCATAAACTAAACTTTCTGACTGTATTTTATACCCTTGCTCTCAAGGAATATTTATATTTTTCCCAAAATATCATTGGTGCTGTCTCCATGATTCCATGCATTCTGATGAAGAATATTTTAAAGGACTATTTATATGATAATTTTATATTCTATTTCAACAATTGATTGAATTATACTTTTCAAAGTAAAATTTTACTTTTCATACCCAGTGATGAATTCTCTCCTTATACTTAAAAGTGAGGGTAGAGACAGTATTCAAGAGTATTCTGGAGCTGCAAGGGAATGATATTGGCCAAATTATGTTGTTATATTGGTTACATTGTGCGGATGTACAAATATTTAACAAAGAATCCCACCATTGTATACAACTATAATGCACCAATAAGAGAAAAAAAAGGTATTCTTTCCACCATATCTTCTATCCTTAACAGTCATTCAGAAATAAATAAATAAAAGTACCAAAATTGGATTTATGTGTGTGTGTGTATGTGTGTGTGTGTGTGAATTTTCAAAGTCCTCATGAAAATAAAGCTACTGATATTTATTCTACTATTAATATTTGAACATTTCCCTCCTTTTTAAAATTTTAATATTTTATTTATCCCAATATATCCAAAATATTATTTCAATATATGAGCTATATATTATTTTTTTATTTGTTCAAATTAGTTAGACATGACAGTAGAATGCATTTTGACACATCATACATAAATGGAATATTCTTCTGGTTGTACGTGGTGTAGAGTTATACCGGTGATGTAAACATATATGCACATAGGACAATAATGTCCAATACATTCTACTATCCTTCCTATTCCCATGCCCCCTCCCTTCCCTTTACTCTTCTCTGTCTAATCCAAAGTACCTCTATTCTTCCCTACCCTTTCCCCTTGTTTTATATTAACATCCACATATCAAAGAAAACATTTGGCTTTTTGATCTTTGGGACTGGCTTATGTCACTTAGCATGACATTCTCCAGTTCCATCTATTTACCCATAAATGGCACAATTTCATTCTTCTTTAAGGCTGATATAATAATTCATTTTGTATATATACCACATTTTCCTTGCCCATTCATCTGTTGAAGGACACCTAGATTTGTTTCATAGTTCAGCTATTGTGAGTTGAGCTGCTATAAACATTGACATGGCTATGTCACTGTGCTATGCTGATTTTAAGTCCTTTGAGTATAAATCAAAGAGTGGAATCGCTGGGTCAAATTGTGATTTCATTTCAAGTTTTCTGAGGAATCTTTATACTGCCTTCCATAATGGTTGCACCAATTTGCAGTCCCACCAGCAATGTGTGAGTATACCTTTCCCCCCAACATCCTTGCCAACATTTATTGTTGCTTGCTTGTATTCTTGATATTTGCCATTCTGCCTGGAGTGAGATGAAATCTTAGAGTAGTTTTGATTTGCGTTTCTGTAATTGCTAGAGATATTGAACAATTTTTCATATGTTTACTGATCAATTGCATTTCTTCTTTTGTGAAGTGTTTGTTCAGTTCTTTAGCCCATTTATTGATTGGGTTATTATTTTTGGGGGGGTGTTAAGTTTTTTGAGTTTTTTATATATCCTGGAGATTAATGCTCGATCTGAGGTGCAGGTGGTAAAGATTTTCTCCCATTCTGCAGGCTCTTTCTTCACAATCTTGATTGTTTCTTTTGCTGAAAAGAAGCTTCTTAGTTTGAATCCATCCCATTTATTGATTCTTGATTTTACTTCTTGCTCTTTAGGAGTCTTGTTAAGGAAGTCAGTTCCTAAGCTGACACGATGAAGATTTGAGCCTATTTTTTCTTCTATTAGGCATAGGGTCTCTGTTCTAGTGCCTAAGTCTTTGATCTACTTTGAGTTAAGTTTTGTTCAGGGTGAAAGATAGGGATTTAATATCATTTTGTTACAGGTGGATTTCCAGTTTTCCCAACATTATTTCTTGGATAGGCTATCTTTTCTCCAATGATGTTTATTGTCCCTTCATTTTGAGGATTTCTGCTTGATTTCTTTTAGAATCTCTTTATTGCAGTGATCTTTCATCTCCTAATATTAACTCTGATTTCACTCCTTATATCATCCTTTACATTGCAGATCAGTTTAGCTATGTACATTCTAAACACCTCTGACATTTCTTCTACTGCAGTGTCAATGGATTCTATTATTGGAGCATCTTGGTTTGTGTAGGGCAATTTGTTCTCTTGTTTTTTCATGTTGTTTGTGTGTCTATCCATCTAGCAGTGTGGATTTGAGGCAATACAGTTACTATCCTGTAAACCCATAGGGTCCCTGAAGGTCTCCAGTACCTGTCCTTTAAGGGAAAGACAAATAATAACAACACCCAATGCAAACAATATACAGCCTTAAGACAAATAGCTCCTATTAAGACATCTACAGTTTTGTTGCAATAAACAGATATACATACAGAGCAGTTGATATATTTTTTAATTTTTTTTATTGGTTGTTCAAAATATTACAAAGCTCTTGACATATCATATTTCACACATTAGATTCAAGTGGGTTATGAACTCCCATTTTTACCCCGTATACAGATTGCAGTATCACATGGGTTACACATCCTCGTTTTTACATATTGCCATACTAGTGACTGTTGTATTCTGCTACCTTTCCTATCCTCTACTGTCCCCCCTCCCCTCCCCTCCCCTCCCATCTTCTCTCTCTACCCCATCTACTGTAATTCATTTCTCTCCCTTGTTTTGTTTTGTTTTTCCTTTCCTCTCACATCCTCTTATATGTAATTTTGTATAACAATGAGGGTCTCCTTCCATTTCCATGCAATTTCCCTTCTCTCTCCCTTTCCCTCCCACCTCTCGTTCCTGTTTAATGTGAATCTTTTTCTCATGCTCTTCCTCTGGGCTCTGTTCTTAGCAGTTGATATTTTAATCAGTTAAAATAGTGACAAAAACGAAGGAGCAGAACAGACTAAGAACGAGAAGGAAAAAAAGTACAATTTTATATTTTATGCAGAAAGTCACTGAAAATGTTTAAAGCCATGTTGCAAAATTATAACAATAGTCATATTTGGTACTTGAATATCTATTTGGAGGTGAGGGACCAAACTGTGATTTGATAAGAAGTTACATGCCTGAGGTTAACAACACTAGCATATAAGAATATACATGACTAAAGAATTAGACTTAAAAAAAAAGAAACTGCATTAGTTTACCCAAGTAAAAAGGAAAAAGATGCAATATTTTAAAAATAAATAATCTGTATGCTACACTAACAAGCTTTACATTTTTCTTTGCAGATCTCCTTTATTTCTACAATTTTAACAGTTGTAATTCTTGGAATTGTAATGACAAGGGCAATTTCACTGGGTCCACACATGTAAGTCTTGTTACATTTGTTAGTCTTTGATTTATAGCCTTTACATAGATGTTTAAATGATATATTATCAATGCAGAAATATAATCAGAAACATGAAGAAAATATAGAAATAAACTTAAACAGAAACACCATTTATCTTTAGTGTTTGAAAAACTAACAGAAAATAAGTATAGACAAGTAAACATGCATTATTCAGTTGAACCCTACAAGGCTGAAGGGGTTAAAACAAATTTACTGAAGATTTTAGTGACCAGTCGTAAGAATTTGAATAAGAAAGGGATTTTGAATGATGGAAAACAGGAACAAAGTATACATGGATTTATTTTTAACAAAGTTTTGGCAGTCTAAGCCAAAATGAGAATAAAGAATATAGTGTTTTACCCTATTAAGTTAAATGTAGTCATTTTCAAGACTGCCTTTTATTCTCTTCTAAGGTTATGTTCTTTAATTATTTTGTGTTAAAATGCTCCATCAGTGAGGCATGGCAGCATACACCTGTAATTCCAGTGACTTGGATGGCTGAAGCAGGAGGTGTACAAGTTTGAGGCCAGCTTCAGCAACTTAGCAAGGCTCTAAGTAACTTAGTGAGACTGTCTCAAAATAAAAAGGGATGAGGGTGTTGCTCAGAGGTTAAGCACCCCTGGGTTCAATCCCTAGTACTAGAAAATAAAAATAAAAATAAAATAAAATAAAAATAAATGCTCCATCATTTGTTAACTAATGGTGATAGTTGGCAGTGGTATTTGTTTTAAATGTTATTATTTGGTCAAGTAAAATATTGGCACACTGCTATTAGTTCCCCAAATGTTAAAAATGTTATTCATCCATGAAATTCAAGTGTGTGACTGCTAACCTAAGCTACAGTTTTTATGCTTTACTTATAGAACAGGTTCACTAGGTAAGGGCCACGTAACTTAACATTTGTAGTCCCAAGAATTTGCTGGAATGAAACCAACTAAAATAGTCTTTAAACAGAGTTGGATTTCTACAATGCATAATAAATGTTTATTGAATTAATAAATAATACATTAGGGAGTTTTCATGATACCTTAAATATTCTGTCTGCACCAAACCAGGCAAAGTAAAACAAATTTAAGACATAATGTCTGAAGCAGTGCAAGGGGCACTGAGTCTTCAATGAGTGGTATCTATTACAAAAAATGAAAAGAATACCTGCTGACTAGCTCTAATTGATAATGCAGGCCACAAGGTAATTGGACTGATTGTTGCTCTGCAAAATTACTTCATTTCAACTGTATGTATTTATGAAAAAATTCTTAGTATACCAGAAAAATGCAAAAACAACAACAACAACAATAAACCTCAAGTTTATTTGGAAGAAAGTATTAAATATATAGTCCAATTATATTTAATATGGCCTTTGCTTTACAAAATAAAATGCCTATCTTTTAGAAAACTTAAAGAAAGTATAACTCTCATTCATGTTGATGTTAATTTTCTCTTCAAATTACTTAATCCTGATTCATAGTCGTGTTAGTTAGGTCAGACCATCACAAAACACCATAGAATGAGTTCCCTAAACAGAGGGCAGAAGTCAGAGATCAGATCCAGTGAGTTTGGAATCTGGTGAGGGTCTTCCTCCTCTTCTCTGTTCTCACATGGCAGAGAGAAAGAACAAGTTCACTGTGGCCTCTGCTAATGGGGGGGTTAATGCCATCATGAAGGCCAGCTCTCATAGCCACATCTAACCCTGACTGCCTCCAAAGTCCTCTTTTCCAAATGCCATCACACTCAGAGTCAGAGCTTTGACATGAATTTGGAGGGGATTCAAGTCAGTCCCTAACAGTAGAGATTGTGAAATGCCATTGAGTGTCTGTTGTCTCCAGTTACTGTAACATTCTCGGAGAGAAAAAGAGTAGAAAGGCATAAATCAGTACCTGATGCAAGCTGTTCACAGTCAATTATGGAGAAGGGATTTATTTTACAAACAAGCAAAGAAGAAAAATAAATAAAAGTAATACGTGATAAGTACCAAGTAGAACCATGAAAGGGGCAGAGGAAACACCGAGAGAGAGAGAGAGAGAGAGAGAGAGAGAGAGAGAGTTAGTTTAAGAGAGATTAGGGGAGATTCCGGGAGGAAGAAAATATGATCTGGGAATTTTGAAAGATAAAATGGAATTTTTCTAGATAGATAAGGGGGTAAAAGACATTACAGGTCCAATAAAGGCATCTATAAGAGCTATAAGAGTTCAAAAGCATATATTCAATTCTACTGATATTTATTTAGTATCTATTATATTGGTTCTGTATTCAACTCTGCTTTTCAAATTCTAAATTTATGGCAACAAAAAGCATTCAACAGAATATAATAAATAATAATTTGGCTAAAATTTTAATTATATGAAACCAAATCATTGTAATTGAAACATTTTATTGTGAAAAATTATTCTAAGGAACAAATCATATTACAACAAGAAGACATATATTTAGATTTTTTTTTCTTCTGCTACTGGGAATTGAAACCAGGGGCTCACACATGTTAGGTGAGCACTCTTACCACTGAGGCCTAGCCTTATATTTGGTATACATAATACTTTGAGGCAAAATTAAAGGGGGGGGAAGTAGCTAAATTAGGGCGTAAAGAAATTAATCCTTAATTGTGCCCCAGAAGCAGAGTGTAAATCAGTGATTTCCACCTCTGGCTTCATATTAGAATTCCCTGAATAGCTTTAAAATCTGTCGTTTCCAGGTCCCACCTGCAGAGGTTCTGACAGAACTAACCTAGGAGACAGGCAATTGAATTCATTACTTAACAGTTGAAGATTCTGTGAACAAGGATCTAGGCTTACAGGGATTAAAAGCTCTTGGTTTAAAGAGATTAAAATCATGAGTATATCAACTGACACATCGTTTCTAAAATTAAACCAGAGATTTTGTGTTATCTTAGTTGCTGTTGTGTGATTATTTTTTACAATTCATTCACCACTATCTCTCAGTATTTCCATATATAAATGAAATGTGAGATACTATCATGAACACTAAGTAAAATATCTCTGCTCTCAAGGGCTCACATTTAATGAAGATGATAAAGCTATATACAATGACTATCAGATGAATAGTGTCGCTTGATACAGAGAAAAGAGGAAGGAGAGTCCACATCCTGGTGGTGTCAAATAAATTGATTTTGTGGACTAAGAGCTATTTAAATTCAGCAGTATAAACAAAATCTGGACAGTATCTTCCTCTAGCAGTGATATCATATTTAATCTGAACCTTTGAAATTTTCTAATAACAGGGGCTATTTACTTAACTCTCTCAATGTTTAGATGTTAAAGGAGTGTGTTTTTAAATATTGTGCCACCTTTTATTTCTGTTTGAATACTACTGCAAACAACTTCTGTTTGTCCCTATTTAAGATCAGGCTAATTAAATCCCATGTTCAGGGGTTGGCTAGTCAAGCAAGATTCTTTCTGAAAATATGGCAGCCATGAATGCTTATAATCCATAAAACATGAGAAATTCAATCCACCATGTGTGATTTCTTCATTTTTGGTTCAGATGAATGATCAGAAAAGCTGTAGATTTTTCATAGGGCCTTTAAAGTGGTATTTGAAAAAGATCTTTAAACCCGCTATCAGAAAAGAGGAAGGTCTGTAATGGCCACTGGTATTGACCTTGTTACTATGGAAACATCTTTTTAGTGGTTGTGTTTTAAAAATAAAACACAATTCAATTTCCTTTTCCATAACTCATAGGGCTATAAGTCCTGCTTCTTGATATGATTTCAAATATCTCACAGTCCAATGACTTCCAGTACTTTTTGGAAATTATGTTCAATTTTATTGTGTTTTCTAACCTTTTGCTTTCTAAAAACTGAGGTGGCAAGGAAATTTAATTGCTTTCCAGAAAGTGTGTGAGTATAAAAATGCAGTAATACATTTCTCCTATTTTTTTTCTACTTTTTTTTCTTAGCTAGAGTAAGAGGCATTAGATTGCAAAATCCTTCATTTATTTTCTCATTAATATTCAATTCTTACATTCAGAATGGGAACAATAATATGCAGTTCCAAACTTAAAACGATTTTTCCTTCCTATGACATCTCTTTTAAAAGCATCTTAATTGGGCTGTGGCTGTGGCTCAGTGGTAGAGCACTTACCTGGCGTGTGTGAGGCCTTGGGTTCAATCCTCAGCACCACATATAAATAAATAAAATAAATGTATTGTGTCCATCTACAACTAAAAAAAGTTAGAAAAAAGCATTTCAATCAATAATGTGGAATTCTAAACATAATTGCGTGTGTCTGAACTTTTAACAAGCATTTATATATATGCAGTGTACCTTTCCAGAGAATCTCAGTACATATTAATTTCCTTACCCTTTATCTACTCTAACCCAGAAATTCTACCATTTAATGCTACATATAAAGCACTAGAGGGGTTTAAAGAAAGGATCATTTAAAATATGAGTAAAGGCAGAGAAAGAGTACAAAATAGAAGAAAGAAATAATTCATTCTGCCAAATACTGGCCATTGAAAATTTTGATGATATATAAATTATTCCCCTTTTTGTTGTGCAAATGACAACCACAGGATTATGAACTGGTTGACACAGAGGAGAATTTATTGACTCAACTGTAAAGTTCAAGATTATTTTTTATAATTAATATAATTAATTTATGATTGGATGTAGGGTCTCAAATAATGAAATCAGGTATAGTTTTTTGTTTTCTGATTTGGGGCTATTGTTGTTGTTGTCTCTTTTCTCTGCTTCCTGTTCTTGCTCTTGTATCTGAAAGATTTTCCTCACTGTGTTACAATGGCCACAGCCGTCTTAACCTATATCCATTGAAGTCCAAATCCATAGAAAGGGAAAGAGCTTTCTCTTTTAGGGTTCCTTCAGCCTCACTTCCCAGAATTAGTGGTGGTTGGCTCTAATGAGGATTCTAATGAGGACCCAGGATGGTCTCAGACCTCATCATCACAGTTTGTGTCGAGTTGCTTGTGTTTGGACTATACATGCCCATTCTTGGAGTTAAGAATATAGTCAACCCTTCCAAAGAGTAGAAAAAACAAAAGGTGATCCCAAAAGAAGTCAAGTCAGTGATGCTAGAAGAGTGGCCATTATGTGGTGCAAACCACAGAGATCCTCTTCAGAGGATAGGAGTTTCAGTTAAATGGTAAAGGAGGAAGCAAATGAGAGAGAATTAAGAATTAAGACAATAATAGAAAAATTAATTTGGCAAATCTTCCCCTTCTCTCTTTCCTTCTTCCTTCCCCTTCTCCACTTCCTCTTATCTCTCTTCTTCTTTCTTCTTTGATGAAAAGCATCAATGAATAAAAGTAGTATGGTAAAACTGTCTTGAGTCAGAGCTCTAAACGTACTTTTTAAAAAGTGTGTTTAATATATATATATACATATATATATATTTTTTTTTTAACCATGGGAGATAGTGAGCATGTTATAGATCAAGTAAAAAGATGAAGCCACAAATCCTCCATGAAATCTTGAATGATTGAAATTTAGAATATTGGAAAGGAGCTAGTACATTTCTTGAAATGGTAGAATAAGGATATGGAGAATAAAACATGGATACCTTCTGAAGACCATAGTAGGAGACTTGAGTGTCTGTACCCAGTAGCCTCAATTATCTCAACAGTGAGATTATTACCTGAGAGTATGATGAATGGGAATAGGTTCAGGACTTGAATATTCTAGATGATTACATTTGGAGCCACACACAGGAATAAAATGATGATACTTCTGTTAAATTGTCTTTATTATATTTTATGCATTTCCCTTTGTATTTTATTTTTCTCCACATACCACAAGTGCCCCGATAACAGAAATCACATTTGCTTTTTCACACTGTATATCTATTACTCAGCAGAGTGCCTAACATGAAATTAGAATTCAGCAAAGAATTGTTGAATTATCAGTTGAATATTTGAATGAATCCATATGCTTTCTGGATTTAGTCACTGTAACTCGGGGATTGACTGACCAAAATTTCAAAGTAATGAGATAATAAAAGTTGTCTTGAGACGATAAAAAAAAAAAAATTCATGTCAAACAAAATTCTCCTAAGTCTAGTTCCAATGCTTTGCAAAATTTGCTAACTCATTTGCTAAAACATCATTTGACTTTAGGTTCTGCCTCACTGCTAGAGCTAGCGGTGTGTTTCACTTGACAAATTGCCCATGTGAAACATCACCCAGAACTATTGTTTGATTTGAGACTATATGAACATAGGAACAACGTCTGCAATATGGTATGTGCTTAGGGAGGATTCATCCAGTCATTCTAAATATCAGAAGAGCAAGAGGAACAGCCTCAGTAGCTCAATGTCAAGTCCTCCTTTACTCATGATCAGGTATTTTTATAAATGGCTGTCTTAGTCATGTTTACAGCTCTCTGTTTATTCCAGTCAGAAATCTAACTGGTCTCTGGTACAGATTCACAAACAAAGAGCAAAAAATGAATAGCCTTTTCTTTGAGCCAGTAAGAATTTATTAAATGGCCAACTGACACCTGTCTCTCTTGTAAATATTTGGACTACAAAGATGAAGAAAGCACAGTCCCTGACATCACATCCTTATGTTTTATAGAATAAACATATAAAGTAATGGTTAGTTCTATATAGAATAAACATATAAAGACGATCTCAATATATTATTATTCGGTGCCATGGAAGCAGAGGAAGGGCTCTTAATTCAACCTGTGTAGGCAGGTAATATATCAGGATAAGACAATATGTGATTTGGTGCTTGAAAAAAACACAAAGGCATTGGTTGTGTCAAAAGGGGATGAGGGTGGGATGGAAGCTACTGTTAGCACAAATGTGTGAGATCTAGAGATGTACTATGTACAATGGCAGAAGTTCAAGGTTCCAATGTTAGGAGGAATTTGGACAGCAGGCACACACTGCCATTGGTTGGGGGAGCTAGCCTGTAAAAATAAGTTTATGCTACTCCTTTCTAAACAATGTGTCTATTTCTGTCATCTTAGGACTTCCTTTTTCCTCCTTCTTGTGTTAAGTACCCTGTATCTAGAATGCCTTGATAATTTTGTCAAGAATTCTATATGCTCTTATATTGCTTTTCAAATATGTTATATGATTTTAACAATGACTAATCTCCATATTGTCACTTTCGAAAAATTGCTGAAAATTTGTGCTGTCCTTGCCCACTGTTTCACTCTGTTTTGCTGCTATGGAAATGTCACTGAGTAATTTATTAAAAAACAGAAATGTATTTCTCACAGTTTTAGAGGCTAAGTACAAAATCAAGGCCCCAGCATTCAGTGGCTTTTAGGGTTGCTCTCTCTGCTTCCAAGATGGTGTCTTGAACTCTGCTTATTCTAGAGGGAAATAAGTTCTATGTCCTCACCTGGTGGAAGGGAAGGAACAACAAAAATGGCTGAACTTACTCCTTCAAGTTCTTTTACAAAGTGAGGGTTCCTTGCAGCCTACTTACCACTTAAAGGCCCCACACCTCAATATGATGTACTGGGGATTAAGTTTCAACAAGTATTTTATTTTACCTATTTTATTTGTTCATTTATCTGTTTAACACTACTGGGAATTAAACCCAGGGCCTCATGCGTACTAGGCAAGCATGCTACTACATTAATTTTAAAGCCCACAACATTAATTTTAAAGGGGACATAATTACTCAAACCATAGCTCCCACCAGCCACTACAACCCTATCACCACCCCTTATATAGCTTCTATATTTAAGAAGTACCTAGAATTTGGTGATTCTGGGCACAAAGTTTGGGTAGAATATAAAAGGAAAGGAACCTATAGTTAAGCAGAGACCAACATGAAGGAAAAACTTTATGTGTAGTGGTAAGAAACTGGGATTTGTTCTTTAGTTGAATGGGCATTGACAGTTCTTAAGCAGAAGAATGGCCAGTTAAGTCTCCATTTTAATTGGACTTCTCTTGCAACAGAGGTGAAAACAGATAGGAATGTAAAAACCTAGGAGGCTATCCATAGCAAGTGTCCAGGCAAAAGACAATTGGAACATTATAAAGGCAAAGCAGATAAAAATGAAGTGGAGAAAATATTCAATTAATTTCAAGCTGATGAAATTAGTAAGACTTAATGACAGAGAGGGTCATGGGAGCAGGAGTTACCTAGGGGCAATCCGTCACACCAAGACTTCTGGCTTAGACAAGTAGATCAGTAGATGGTCCAGAACTTGCCACCAATTTGAGAAAATGGAAGAGTCTGTTCAATCAATTAGTATTTATTAAATAAATGGCTGCAGGTCAGTCACTCTTCTAGGTTTGGGGGCTGAAAAGGAAACATTCCCCTGCCCTTTCTGTGGTTCTCTTATAGCTTATCGATGATAAAGCAGAACAAATAAGCACATGAAATATAACTTCAAAGGCTGGGGTTGTGGCTCAGCAGTAGAGAGCTTGACATGAGGCCCTGGGTTCAATCCTCAGCACCACATAAAAATAAATAAAATAAAGGTATTGTGTCCAACTACAACTAAAAAATTAAAAGAGAGAGAGAGAGAGAGAGAGAGAGAGAGAGAGAGAGAGAGATGCAGTCTCAGTACTTTGCCTAGGTAGGCCCTGAATTCTTGAGCTCAAACCATCCTCCTGCTCAGCCTCCCAAGTAAGCTGGGACCATAGGCATGCCCACCATATCCAGGTCTCAATAGACAGGGCTATAAGCAGGGTGCTGTGGAAATGTAGAGGACAGGACCCTCTTTTAGTTTCCTTACCAGGATAGAGAAGAAGCAGATTTGGGGAAAATATAGTAAGTTTTTGATATTTTGATATCTATATATCGTGTAACTTTTGTGGGGGGAGATGGGGAAAGAAGAAGTCATCCAGAGTTTTAGAAATGCAACTTTTAGAGTATCTGGAGAGTCTCGTGGGGGCAAGACTGTACAGGGACAGCGTATAAGGTGAAGCAGTTAAAACATGAGTAGAACCCCAATGAAAATAATTATCAGTAGCTCACATCTAAAATTATGTTAATTTTTAATATAAATTCACATCATATTTTAATTGTTTTGTGGAAAGACACAATAGAAAACCAAAACAACATCCAAAATTCTTACAAATTTTTATCATATGAAATAAGTGAATCCTGTCCTCTCCTGTGCACACTCTGCTGTTCATTCTGAACAACATTAAACAGGTAAGGCAATTTTTAAAGGATTGACACAGGAATTGGAACATATTCATATTTTAAAAACCAAAATTATTTTATGGCAAAAAGCCAGCTTGAAGATTGAGGTACATTTTAAATCAAAACCAACTTTTAAACTTTATTTTTGAAAAATGTATCAGTTTTGATGTTAAAGTTCCCCAAGAAGAATTTTCCCGGTCAGGTTTTTACGTTCCTGTAAACCACAACTGTCTAAAGAACAGAATACAAACCATCCAGGTAAGGAAGTGGCAGAGAGCTATCAGCTAATGCCAGAGCTGCAGGAAGTGCTCAGATCTGCCTGTCATGAACAGCCTGTGGTCTGACAGGAAACAAGAGCCTCGTGTGCCACCCAGAGCACTTAACTCTCAGATGTGTGATTGAGGAGGTTAACATATAAAACTGACAATGAAAATGGAGGCTCTGCCAGGATTGTATAGTTTGGAGGTTGCTTCTGTTTAGCCAGAAAGAGTGTGGGCATATGCCAGAGAGAGGCATAAGGTTGTTTGATCATCCTGATGTGGAGGTCTCCTGTACTAAGGCTCCAGAGCAATCACTCTAAAGCTTGTTTTCCTGAGTGGGTGAAGACTGGAGGTATACCTAGGACTTGCTTCCTACAGCCTGGCCTTATTGCTCCTCAGCTGGTGTGGAGATAAGGAGGAGTCTGTCTTTCAAAACAGGATGAGAGCCTGAATCCTGGAATGCAAACTTGGACAATTTCGCAAAACAAATTCAACTTCCCAAACTTCTCCACCTTCATCACCCTGCCATATGCACACACCAAGGGTTTTTTAAAGTAAAAGGGGCTGGCTGAGGTGTAACTCAAAGCTAAAACTCCTTTGTCCTAGCACAAGAGAGCCCTGACTTTAATCCCCAGCGCCAAACAACAACAGAAGACAAGGACAAAAACCCAAGAATGTGACTTAGCATATGCTTAGATTTTGGAGGATAAGGGAAGCAATCTTTTAATGGTATTTGCCATACTAAGGCTGCAAACTGCTATAAGCCAGTCCCCAAATTATCTTTCCTCTTTTTAGGTATACATATTATACATATCATAATACATCAAGACATAGGACAGCTTTTAAAGTTAAACAGTTTTATTTTTCTTTCTTTTTTTTTTCAGTTTTTTTCCTACAATGAGCACTTTGCTCTGAGTTATTTTTGACCCATTTTGCTAGGTGTCCAATTTAGCTTTTAAATTTGATCATTTTTGTTACTCCTCTTTCAAATGTTCAAACATATGGATACCTATTAATTAATTAATTAATTTATTTATTTATTTAGTCATTTATTTATTTATTTATTGGAGAGCTTCCTCCAAAAGCTTTCATTCTGTTGTACTGATCTCTCCAGAGAGACTGGAGTCTCAGTTTTCTTCCCATTGTCATCCTAGGAGTTCCTTTATCTCTTACCTCCATCCACTGACCTCTATCCAGGACCTTCCATTTTTCTTATTTTTACCTTTTGGTAAAAATGATGTTTCTGAGTTTATACTCAAAGGGTTGTGTGCTGCAAGCCAGCTCTTTCTCATCACGAGCTTCCTCTACTTGGCTGTAATGCCTTCCATTCTCAACGGCTGCCACAACAATATTTCCACAAAATATAGTTATTTTTAATTTTTTGCCTAATGTCTTAATGAAGTAGGGTAACTGCAGCTATAAACTAACAAGTAGAGAAAGGAAGTAGATGATCCAGTAGTTAGATAATTTTGTTCTTTATATTTTTCATTGACATACAAAAATTAAGAGGAGGTGGGTGCTGGTTCTTCAAACACTGTGGAAGTCCCATTAGCCAAGAGGAAGTGGCTTGCCACAATGGGAGGAGATGCAGTAATCATGGTTTGTCACCTTTTTGTCAGCACTTTTGTCATCAGAAGCAACAATCAGAAATCTGAGCATAGATCCCTGTATCTGGGACACATGGTGCTTTTTTTATCCACTCTGGCTCCCACAAGCTCCAGGCAAGTTCCTCCGAGAACATGTGTGAGCATGGCTGTCTGCCTGGTATGGGTCTTGGGTGGTTGCTCCAATGGTGAAAACTCAATTTGATTAAAAGTAACCTCAATTTACCATCTAATGCTTCTTTCTTCTGGAAGTTTCAAGCTTCAATAAGCTCCAGAGTTCTAAAATGGTTATGTCAGGTAGACTGTACCAATGCGATTGTTGTGTATGTAGGGAGATAGACAAATTTTTGATGTTTTTCCAGAATCCCTTATTTTTAAAAGAATAAGCTATCTTGCATTGCCCAAGGTCCTTTTTTTCTTGAAGAAAAAATTATGAATACTATAAAGAAGTTTTCATTTCCCAGATTTGCTTGATCCTTACACCCAGATTTAGACATGGATTATTACTTTAATTATAATGCAAGGAAAAAGAACAAGGAAAAGAGGGACTCATCTAACATTATCCACTGTGTACCACTTTCTTTCCTTCATCTTTTCATTTAACTTTTACATTAATACATAAAATAGCATTATCAATATTGAGAACAGTATCACTAAGCAATCTGCCAAAAGTCACTTGCTAATAAATCATAAAGTTAAAATTTAAATCCAAGTTTCTTTGAGCACAAAGTCCATATTTTTTCTATTACAATCTGCTGTGTATTTCTTAGTCATAAAGAAAATGTGTTCTTCGTAATGAAAATTAAGTTTATTCTTATTTTAGTTGTTCCTTTTTTGATTATGTTAGTCACTATTTGGTCTTTACCCAGCAAGTACATTTATTAAATTAAAGAAGCAGGAGGAGCAAGATGTGGATAAAGAGCTTCCATTCATAAGTGGGTAACACACTTGCAGGTTCGACAACACTGAGATCAATGGGCTAATTCCATAACTGTTGGCTTCTGTTAATTCTAGACACAGACCAGCAAGTGCCATTGATTTCAATTCTTCAGGGAAATGAATTTTAATAGAATAATCTAGAACAAACTTAAATTGGAGAGAAGTTCTTATTTAGGAGTTTCTTCTGACTTTTTGTGGAAAAGAAATATTTCTGAAAAGTCTAGGTTAATTAATATGGTTAAATTTGAATAATCAACTGAAAAATATTCCTTATTTAAAGGTAACTTATTGTGACTTATTCTTTAAAATAAAGAACTTAGCCAGGCATGGAGACACATGCCTGTATCCTAGCAACTAGAGAGGCTGAGGCAGGAGAATGGTAAGTTAGAGTCCAGTCTCAGCAACTTAGTGAGGAAAGATACTGTCTGAAAATAAAAAATGAAAAGGACCAAGAATGTGGCTCAGTGGTAAAGCACCTCTGGTTTTAAATAAAATCAAGCACTTATTCCATAATTTAATCTTTTAATTATGAAGTAGTTTAATTCATATTTTATAGTAAAGTATGACTCCTATGTACTGTTTTACCATATAACTCTATATGTAATTACACTTTAAATTATGTTCCCTCCTTTTTTTTTTTCTTTTTGGCAAATTCTCAAATATCCATGGTTCTCTAGAAGTTAATGAAGTACACTTGTTAGTTATCTTAACACACAACTACTCCATTCTTTTAGTTGTCACTTGGAAATTTCAAATGGTAAATAGTAAGCTGTAAATTAATGAACAAACTATGTTACAGGAAAAATGAAACTTCTTTAGGTAATTTGTTTAATTCCTTTAGGCTATCTTAGACTTTCTACATGACTCCTTTTATATCTGTGCTTTCCTATACAATAGTTTTTAGGCACTTGTGGCTATGTAAATTTAAGTTAGATGAAATTAAATAAAATTAAAAATTAATTCTTCAGTCACACTAGCCATAACTTCAAATACTCAGTAGCCACTTTTGACTTCTATATCAGACAACCATATTGCACAGCATGAATATAGTACATGCCCATCATTACAGAAAATACCATTGTACAGAGTTGTTCTATGATGCAGAATAGACACCAAAATAATTCACCTCTTTATCTTTAGTCTTTTTCTCTGCAGTATTCCCAAAGATTGTAACAATGATTACCACAGAGTGGTCAACAAATATTTGTTGAATGTTCAATGAATGAATAAGTAACTAGAAAACAAAAAGTATCAAGTTTTAATTCTAGAGGGGCGGAGAGGGAGGGAGTGGGTGGGAGAAAAAAAAGTTTCAATTCCAGAATACTCATTGAAATTCAAGGTTAAAAACTAGGTTAAGGGGCTGGAGCTGGAGGTAAGTGGTAGAGCACTTGCCTTGCAGGTGTGAGACCCTGGGTTAGATCCTCAGCACCACATAAAAACAAACAAGTAAATAAATAAAGATATTGTGCTCATCTACAACTCAAAAAAATTTTTAAAAACTAGGTTAAGATCCAGAGAGGTTTTGTTTTTGCAGTGCTGGAAATCAAACCCAGAGCCTTGCACATGCTAGGCAAGCCCTCTGCCACTGAACTACCTCTCCATTTTTGAGAGGGAGGTTTTATGTAGAAAATACTGTATAATTACATACAATTCAGGAAACAGGAACTTGGACGAAAATCATTTTTATGTTTGCATCCAATCTTGATGGGCGATATATGATCATATTTAAAAGTTGATTCATTTCTGTTTCCCCAGAGATTACTATTTTGTGCTAAGGTTAACTTCATTCATGTTCATGCTTTTATACCCTTAACAGGCACATATTATTGACAACATGTAGTACCAGTCAATGTGTTTGCAAAACAAATATTGATGATTACTGAGCAATAATTTTTACATTTTTCTATAACTTACTATTTTACCTAAATATTCTATTCCATATATTTTATTTTTTGTACATGTGGCATTTAACAATTGCTTTATAGCACACAAGTTTATGATTATTTCACAATCACATAAAATATCCAAGTGTGTGTATTTGTGTGTGTGCATTTTTTTTCCTGTGAAGCTTTTTTTTCCCCCTAGTACTCAGTCCTTTACTATTTTATAAATGATTCAAAAGTCACATTCAATATCTCTTCTCTTCCTCTAGATTTGGGCAACATGCATTTTTTTCTGTCTCTAATATCTTCTTTGGCACTTCCCATCTTTAAAAATTACCATCATTAAAATGAACAGAGAGGGGCTGGAGTTATGGTTCAGTGGTATAGCGAGCGCTTGCCTAGCATGTGTGAGGCACTGGGTTCAATTCTTAGCATATAAAATAAAATAAAGGTCCACTGACAACTAAAAAATATTGTTAAAAAGATTAACAGAGAAAATCCAAAATCATCTTCAGGTATTATTGTACATGCCAGGAATATCTTAAAAAAAAACCATAGGGACCTGAAAAAATTGAATTAAAGGAGGAAAATTAAGCTCAAACTCTTCCATTTCTGTTTTTAATAGAAGTTTTAAATGCAGGACACTATCACAATCTTTTTTTAAGGGGAAAAGAGAGTATTTTTCACAAGCAGAAACCCTATGAAAAAGGATATCATTTATAACATCCTAGAAATTTAGACAGTCTTCAAATTTCCCTAACGGTTATTTGTCCTTCATCTAAATTATTTTTTAAGGATGATAAACAAAATGTGTGTGTTTTCCACATTAATTTTGGAATTTAACAGGTGTGCTGGGATTGCTAATGCTGACTGTAGTTGCAGCAGTGCGGGCAGCAGGTGGCAGCAGCTCCCGCTCCAACAAGTGGAATCAGAGCAGGTCAGGGCACCCTTGGGGCCTCCCTTGCTGCCGCCTTTCCTATCATAGCTCCTTTCCTATGGGGAAAGAAAGGTGATATCCCGCACAAATCCCACAGACTTTGGCAAAATACACAGGGTTATTTTGTGTCCTATTTACATAAAGAATGAATAACAAAATTAGGAAAGGTGGATTTTAATCTTTGGAATTTCTCTTTTTTAAATTTTAGAGCCCAAGTGCCTTTATTTTTATAGTATGCTTCCCGTGCCCATCTCTTCTACCTTCATGCATTATTCTAAGTATTATCCAAGTTTTTCCTTTCTAGGGAAGTTGGCCATACTTTTATTCTTTTTGCTGCCTTAAAAAAAAAAAAAAAAAAAAGACAGGGTCTCCCTAAGTTACCCAGGCTAGCCTCCAACTTGCCATCCTCATACCTCAGCCTCTCAAGTCTCTAGAATTATAGGTGTCTGCCAGCATGCCCTTTTTCGCTACCTTTTCTTAAATAACTATAGAGGATAATAAAGGTATTAACAAAAAATGATGATTAAAAATGACCACTTATTTAACATGTGCTATGTTGTAGTCTCTCTTTTGGAAGTTTTACACATTTTCTCTAATCTGCACAATAATTCAATGATTTAGGTCTACTGTTATCCCCATTTTATAGATGTAGAAATCAAAGCACAGGAAGATCAAGTAATTAGCCTGAAGTCACATAGATAATAAATAGAAGAAGTCAGATGAACATAGAGACCATCTGTTTGATCTTAGAGCCTGTGCTGTTCATCATTGCTGACTGGGGACAAGAGGATTCTAATCAGGGAGGCAAATTCCTGCTCATATTAAATATTTTAATTCTGCTAGGATACAGGTTGTTTCAAGCTCTTTAAAGTGTATATATTTCCAAAACTCCTTTTGAGGAATATAACCACAGGTGGAAACTTGAGGCCACTGGCAGAAAGTTCAGCATGGAAGAGACATTTGATAAGGATAAAGTTTACCAAGAAGACGAACCCCAACTTCCTCACTTATTATCTGTGGGAGCTTGGCAAATTATGTCACCACCCAGCCATTGACTTTCCTCATTTGTTAAATAATGAGAGTAATACTCAATGTTGTTGTAAAAGTTAAATGAGATGACACAGTTGAGTTCCCAGGATACACTCAGTACATTCTTAGTTACTATTAGTTCATGTGCATCAACCCTCAACTGCAATGCTAAATATACCTTGGGTAGATGGAGCCTGAAAAAGTAAGGAGGAGAATAAAGGGCAGCAATTGGACGTTATTAATTTTATATCTCCCTCAATGAGAGTCTCAACAATGAGTACATAACAAATGCTTGTTGTTAAATTGATGAGCAAACAAATCCACAAAATTACATAGCCAGTGGCTATTTTACATATGTAAAAATTTGCACAAGTATTCTAAATGCATTTTAAAGGACTGGGGTTGAGACTGTATTGATGATCCCAGGAAATTTACTTATGACTAAATAAGATTCATGGGGGCCCCTTTTTTATTTTTGGCTTATAGGCCCCCAGTTTTTATTTGTAACACCATTTCTTGCTCTCTGATATATCCATGTTGACATGTTTAAAGATAATTTATCAAATTAACTGGTTCTCTTCTAGACCCAAAATGGAAGATGCTTGGGTATTTGCAAAGCCCAATGCCATTCAGGCTGTTGGGGTCATGTCTTTTGGTGAGTACATGGCTTCAAAAGGCCCCTTCCCAATAACGAGTCACCTATTCACTGAAAAAGATCTATTTGATATATATGCCTGGACGTCTGGCATCCTAAGTTTTAAACTTCCTATTAGCAGTGTATGACCTAATTTATGCTCAAACTTTTCTCACTCATTACTAAAATTTGCTTCAATTTGGAGAAATCCATTTCTCACGCAGAAACCCTTATAGTTATCTTGTTTCTTAATTTGGAATTCTAGCAAGTGTTATGGACTTCTTCAAAACTTGCACACAATGTACTAAGAATTGGCTGGATATCTAAAGCAACTCTGTGTCCCAGATGGCAAAGGAAGTCATGCATTGATTATTATGATGTTGTTTAGATTTTCCTTTAGATGGGAAGGGTCCTTAGGAGAAGGAAAGTGGGAGAGAAGTTTGGATAGTCTGGTTTATATCAAGACAAGATACAACATAAGCCTGATATGAATGAAGTTTCTCATTTCTAGACTCATTAGAAAAACTGTTTTCTTGTTTACTTAGTAAAATAATATTTTGAACATCAGTTGATTGACATTCTAAAGTAGTATTCATCTCTAAATTACAGAATAAATGAAAAAAAAAAAAACCCTGGGCTTACTTCAATAATGCTTGCTTCCTTTTTTTCTTTTTTTGTGTTACAGCATTTATTTGCCACCATAACTGCTTCTTAGTCTATGGTTCTTTGGAAGAAGCCACAGTAGCAAAATGGTCCCGCATCATCCATATGTCCATCTTGGTTTCTGTATTTATCTGTGTGCTCTTTGCTACGTGTGGATACTTGACTTTCACTGGCTTTACCCAAGGTAAAATGAGAGATTCAGTTCCATGGTATTTTGGTGCTCATGTGGATTGGTACCAATACACCCAATGTTCTACTCAATTTTTAGTACAAATTTGTCCATTGTTATTTTTGAAATAATCACTCTTCCACCCATTCTTTGCTCTACCCTCCTGTCTCTCTGCTGTTTCCTCAGATTTCCCCTCTAAACTGTTAATCTTAGTTCTGTGGTCCGTAATCTCTCCTTCCATCCTCACTCCAGGCTCACGAACCCAGGTTCAGGTCCTCCCCTTACTCTAATGCATCTTCAAACTCAACTACCAAAGGCCTCCTCGTGCTCAAAGCTGATAATCTTCTGGGTTCTGTGTCTCCTGTCTCTTTCTGAATCACCTGACAGCACTGAACATCCTTTCTTTGCTCAAATTTCTTCCTACTGTACTCTCATTGTTATTCTTTCTGTTGATTTTTCCTTTTTTTTTTTTTTTTTTTAATTTGACCTCTCTCATCCCCTATGTCACCTGGGTGATTAGTTTAGGCAAGTTGCCTGCTTCTCTGTTAACAAATTCTCTAGATGTTTGCATCATTTTAATTCTAATCCAGACTTTTCTTATCCAGACTTTTTTCTTTTTCTTTCCCAGCCTGTAGGGTATTTTTATTGAATTGTTCCATTCTCCTCTTAATTACAAAACATCATCTTTTCCATAAAAGCAGTCCTTTCCCTTCCTCCTTCCAAAGTTACTTCTCTTTTCTTGTTTTCACCCAGGCACAACAACTGAATCATCCTTTTTTAAAGGGCCCTTGACCTTTTCATTCATTCATTACACTCCTATGAGTGCAATAGGAAGGGTAGTCTGACAGCAGGCCAAGGCTGTGATTCATGTATTTCACAGCTTTTGCAGGTCTGGTGTCTCACTTGACCTTCAAACAACCCTTGGAAGGTTAAGTGGAATAACTAGTTTTACCTCCTTTTAAGACACAAAGAGTTGCAGTAGCTTGCCTATGCTGGTTTGTGACAAATTAGAGAAAAAGTCTTCTGACATCCAGGTCCCATTTTCTTTCCATTCTCTTCCTGCCTCCTCCATTTTGGTCTACCATGACCCACTAAAAGCTGTCTCTTACCTCCAGCTCCTCTGGGCTCAGTTTTCTGTGACACTAGAATGTTCTTGGGAGAATGGCTGCCTTTTTTTTTTTTTTTTTTTTAACAGAGGTTACAGGTCACTGTGATTGTACACAGATATTTCTCAGAAAATGAAGAAAGATGGCTTAATAAATAATGAATAACATGATACCAATGCAGCCAAAATATAATACCTGTGTGTGCCAGTAAAGAGCAGTTAAAAGGGACCTTGAAGGTCTTGATAAAAACTATTTCGAAACATTGGCATGTGTCACTATTGCTACACAGTTTGTCAAGATGAATGGCCTAAGGGTTCTGGTCTGTGTGGGACCTTGGGTTTTAAATGCCTCTTCAGTAAAACATAAACCTTTTTTTGCTAGTCACACCTTCCTGGTGTGTGTGTGTGTGTGTGTGTGTGTGTGTGTGTGTGTGTGTGTTTTAATAAGTGGTAATTAGTATAATTAAATCTTTCTATCACAAAGCTGACAGGTGTTTGATGTGGTGGTTGTTGTCCTTATTTTTCCCCTGGCTCTAATTCCCTAAAATATATTTCATTTCAAACTGGAATAAACTGACCCTGGTCCTTCAGGTCATTTCTCCTTAGGCAAATCTGGTCTTGTTTGTACAAACTGTGTGCTGCTTTGCTCCCCTTGATGAGTAGATAAAGTCCAGCTTGTGAGGCAGTAGGAACTCTAGATTATTGCTGACATTCTCATTGACTTTTGATAAGGCGCAGGGCCCATTTATTAGTGAAGGCTAGTGAATGGGGAATTTCACTCTTTTTATTTTCAGAGAATCTGGAGCCTTTTCAATCAATTTTCAGACAGTTCCCTGTCACTGCTGCTTTGTGGTACAAACTCATTCTGCCCAAAAAAGGACATTAGAAAGGAATGTATGTTTGTTTTACTTAATGGGGGAGTTGAGGGGGTCACTTAAATGGATCAAGAGGCAGTTCATTTAGGGTATTTAGCTTTTTAATGAAAAGAGTACAAAGGCATTATTTTGTTTTCTTTTTAAACAGTAGTGAGATATGTGACTTTGATGTAGTTTTGTACTCAGCGCTCTTGAAAAAAAGGCAACTGCAGTTTTCAAATTTAAGCACCCTACTTGGGAAATAAATGGATCCAAATGCATGCTATTTGGGAAATAAACATGTTATTCAGGAAATAAACACGACTGAGTGTTTCTGCCTGATGACTTCTCTGTCCTAATTAGATTCCTGTATTTCTTCATCAATTTCTGCAAACATATGGGATCTAAAGAACTGGTTCAAGGTATATAGTTCATTATTTAGTCTGGAACTAAATTTAATGTTCTTTCTGGGAGGCAGCCATATTTTCAGTTTTGAAACAGTGCATTTACACTCAGGCACATTGGATGACATAAAAGACAATATGTTTAGAATTCCTTGGTGTGGTCCCAAGACTGTGATTAACCCCTACAGCATCGTGTGCAGGAAACTCAACTCCCCAGATGTACTGGACTACTCTTCCTTTCAGATTTGTCCTTGATCTAAGAATAGCACTTCAAAGGGAAATTTGTTTATTTTAATAGATTTTTTATATATATGTAATTCAGTCACTTACCACAAACAAAGGCCAGAAACAAATTTACAAAGCCAGTGAACAAGAATTTAGGGAGTTGATTCTAATGTAAGAAGACAATGGATAAAAGTGTTTTTTAGAATTTGATTCAAACTTGAGGCAAATACACCAAAAACAAATAATAGGAATAATAAAAAAAAAAACTATTCCTGTTGCATTTCTCATCAAATGAGACACGTATTGATTTTAATATCAATAAATAGCTATATGGTACTGAATGCAAACACATTTAGACCTGGTAATCTATTCCTTTAATTAAATAAAATGAAGATTATAGAGCTTGACTTATAATAATAAATATCTCATTTGTTATGTACCTCAAAAATCTAGTATCTAATAAATAAATTATTTTATATTATTCTCTAGGGGACTTATTTGAAAATTATTGCAGAAGTGATGACCTGGTAACCTTTGGAAGGTTTTGCTATGGCATAACTGTCATTTTGACATACCCAATCGAATGCTTTGTAACTAGAGAGGTAAGCATGATTCTTCTTTATTACTTTATCCAGGTTCTCTCTCTACAACACTTAACTTAGGAAGATTTATAAATAATTTTATTCTGAAAATTCTCAAGGACACGACTATGATGTAATTTATAAAATTTTCTTTCTCAATTTAGAATATTAGAATATAAGATTAATTTTTCAAAAGTTAGAAGTGAAAATTATATTTATAAGCATAAGCACAAATATTTATACAAATGCATCTCAAAGTGAATGCCAGCCTTTAGTATAGTTAAACTGAAGCTGTTGGCTTTTTTCTTTTTTCTTTTTTCCCCAATACCATGTGTAGAACCAAGGGTACACTATCTCTGAGGTACATCCCTAACCCTTGATATTTTGAGACAGGGTGTCATGTCAGTAAATTGCTAAGGCTGGCCTCCAACTTGGGATCCTCCTGTCTCAGCCTTCTGGAATAGCTGGGATTATTGGTTTGCACCATTTCACCTGGCTTACTTATTGGCTTTTTCTTTTTTAAGAGAGAGAGAGAGAGAGAGAGAGAGAGAATTTTTTAATATTTATTTTTTGGTTTTCGGTGAATACAACATGTTTATTTTATTTTTATGTGCTGCCGAAGATCGAACCCAGCGCCCTGCGCATGCCAGGCAGGCGCATTACTGCTTGAGCCACATGCCCAGCCCATACTTATTGGTTTTTTAAAAATAGTATTCTTACAAATAAATTAAGTACCAAGGTTTAAAAAGCATTTTTCAAAATTGTAGTTTTGGGAAAACATTTTGTAAATCAATGTGCATTGAATTCTAATTGGTTTTGTTATTTTTAAAAAACTAAAATGTCTTATACACTGTGGGGAATCAAAATGCAACATCAACCTATGATTTTACATATAGACTTCATTTATGTATTTATATGTATACATTTATATGTGACATACAAAAATTATATAAATAATGTAAACATACAGTATATTATTTCTCTACAATTTTTTTTTGTTTATAAATTCATTTCCAAATTATGTTGTATAATCCACTCGGATTTGTGGAGAAAGATTAGCTGAAAGAGAATGAGTCCTTTTGGTGTGAAATGGGATAGCATGGCTTGTCAGGAATCCCTTTTGCTGACAGCTAAACACCCACTGCACTGGTTAGCAGTGAAACATGATCCTGAGGCACAGTGGTTCTTTCAGGAGTCATACTGAAAAGGGCTTAGTCTTAGGATCTATTCCTGGGGGCTGTTTACACAGTGCACTATGTGAATGGGTCTAATGTATGAAGTGAAACGTCCACAGAGCCTTAAATGCACTCAGTAATCAGCAAGCCTCTCAGGACAGCCTGGAGCTTCCCTTCCCGTGGGCAGTGCTGAGTGAGGACGAGCACTGGGACTTGAAAGAGGGAAGAGGGTAGCACTGTGTGGTGTCCTCTGCTACAAGCATTTCTGCTCACTTGCTAATGTGGCATTCACAGGCCGTTTTCTACCTTGACTAGAGGGAGAAGTCAAATACACTGATGCTTTATGCAGGTTTTTAAAATGTAAGAGCCTTTTAGAAATTTTCTAACTATTATTAGATGCAGGAAATGATCTTCTTGCAGCATCTGCCCAGGACTTGAGGTTCAGACTTGATCTCTAGATCAGAAAGAACAGATGGTGCATTCCCATGCGGTTTCTGGTAAACTGTGTGTGGACCGTCTGAGTCACTTCACCTGGGCAGCCTCTGTCTTCAGTACTTGGCCCTGAATTTCCTTTCTAGCTGCCATGACAGGAAGACAGAACTAAATCAAGATCTTTGCCATCGTAGCAAATATTAGGCAGAGGAATGTCATATACACCTCACCCGTTCACTTCTTTCTATACACATAAACACACACACAGAGCTAATATAATGAAACCATCTCAAATCATGGGTAAGATATCCAACCACATATAAAAGGAACAAAAAGGCTGTGTGTCCCTAATAAATATCCCTCACTAGCCTGCCCAGATTTTTTTCATTCTCACAGTCCTATACTAGAAGTTTTGATAATAATAGATTTTAAATAAGATAATATTTGGAAGACTGTTCAAATTATAATCAGTTAGAGTTATTAGTTCAACTCTAGCAGAGCCACGGCAGCATCTGGCCTCTGGGGAATGTTACCTACTAAGATAACACAACTTGGAGTCTGCTTCTTTACCATATTAAGCATCTGACCCTCTCCTACCATGCCGTCTCTGCCCCTGATCTTCTGCACAGTCACTCCTCTATTCAGTCTCCTGTCTCCCTCCATAGGTTTGTTCCTACTCTCACCTCTTTGCTCTTTTGCATGCTATTGACTCAGTCGGCAATTCAGCTTCAAATTTTATCCATGTTTCAATCCCTATCTCAAACCAAGGTGAGTCCAGAACTTTTCAGGAATGCTGTAAAGAAGATTACTTGAAGGGAGATAGATCTGGATGATTGAAGCTCTTTCTAGTTCTAAAAGCTATTTGATATTTTTTGTACCATCACAAATTGATAAATTTGTTTGTTTGTTTATTTATTTATTTTGGTACTGGGGATTGAACTCAGGGACACTCGAACACTGAGCCACATCCCCAGCCCTAATTTATAGTTTATTTAGAGACAGTGTCTCACTGAGTTGCTTAGCACCTCGCTTTTGCTAAGGCTGTCTTTGAATTCACAATCCTCCTGCCTCAGCCTCCTGTATACATTCATTTCTTTAGATGGGTTGTCAATTTCTAGTTAGGATGTTAATTCCAGAGAAAGGAAGAATCTCCTAGACATCTTCTCTTTGTAAATTATACCACAATGTGGGATATATTACATAGGAGACTGTCAATTGGTTTCCTGATCTGAGTATTACTAAGAAATAGTGATAAACTCTTCTCTATATTTTTGTTGAGGAAAAGCAATATATCATGGACTTAAATTGTAACAATTAGGATTTCATTTATGTAGAATCAATTTCCTCTTAGTAAAGGATATTACACATCCAGCATCATTAAAAGGAAATGTGGTAATGCTTTCCTCAGAGGCCATTCAAGTAATCTAAATAGCATCTGCAGTTTGTTTTAGTAGTAACCTTGTTAGGCTCAAGAAGAAGGATAAGGTAACTTCCTAAGGGTTTGCTTATTCTTGAGAGATGCATGTATTTAAACCCTGCTGTGTCATGCTTTGCATCTGTAATATAATCAACTGACTGACTAATAGCACCATAAAAAAATACTTGTTCTTGCATTATGTGTCTGTGTGTAAGTAATTTGGAAATATAAGACATTCATACAGAATTTGATTGTCTTATTGACAATATTGTATATACTCCTACATGCTATTACAAAATACTCTTTCAATAAATCTTGCATGTCTGAAGACTACCTCTCAAAATAATCTATTTATTTGGCAGGTCATTGCCAACGTGTTTTTTGGAGGGACTCTTTCATCATTTTTCCATGTGCTTATAACAGTGGTTATAATTATGATAGCCACATTGGTTTCATTGCTGATTGATTGCCTTGGAATAGTTTTAGAACTCAATGTAAGTACATTTAAAGATCTACTTCTTCCATCCTAAACCTCCCTTTTTTTAATATTTATTTTTTAGGTGTAGATGGACACAACACAAGGCCTTTTTTTTTTTTTTTTTTTTTTATGTGGTGCTGAGGATAGAACCCAGGTCCTGCCCGTGCTAGGCGAGCGCTCTACTGCTGAGCCACAATCCCAGCCCCCTAAAACTCTTTTAAAATAATGGTTCTGCTGGGGGAGGAGGCACTTACCTCTGATCCAGCTACTATGAAGACTGAGTCAGGAGGGACACAACTTGATGGCCAGCCTGGGTGACTGAGAGGAGACGCTGTATCAAAATAAAAAAGGAAAAAATGTTGGGGATGTAGCTCAGTGGTAAAGTACTCAGTTATGGGGGTGGGTGAAACTGTTTCTATTTAATGTAAGATGTATTTTCCTAAGAGAATTGTCACTTTCTGAATTAGAATGAAAACATGTTTGTAATATAATAGTAAATATTTATAACAATGATACTCTGCACTTACATAGGACTATATAGTTTTGAAACAGTGGGTCTCAAATAGAGGTTAACTTTGATCTCCCCACCAATATCTAGAGGTATACTATTAACTAGGTGGGCAGTGCTGTTGGCATCTAGTGAGAAGGTGAGGGGTACTACCAAGATCCCACAGTGCACAGCACAGCCCCTCACAACAAAGTATCAACTAATTGAAAACATCAAGAGTGCAAGGTCATGGTTGTATGATATATAGACATTTCTTAAACAAAAAAATATTAATTAAATGGACCTGGAATATTTTTTCTGGGTAAAAATATATACCTAGTGAAATTCATTGAAAATATAAAAGGAAGAGAGTTATATCTATATTGTATAATCACTTATCCAGGCCAAATTTCTTTTTCTTTTAATATTTTTCTCTCTCCAGATCTTTCTTTTTTTTTTTATTGATTGTTCAAAACATTACAGAGCTCAAGACATATCATCTTTCATACATTCGACTCAATTGGGTTTTGAACTCCCCAAATACATAATACAGTCTCACTTCTGTTACATACTCACATTTTTACATAATGGCATATTAGTGACTGTTGTATTCTGCTACCCAGATCTTTCTTTTGTAGCATTTACTGCCACCATTCAAATCTAGATCTTCATCACAACTACATCTAAATTGATCCTTTTTTTTTTTTGCTTCCACTAGAACATATTAAAGTTCTACTTTCAGTTTATTATCATCCTGCCCCAAATATCTCCACTTTCCTCCCAGAGCAAATATAAACAGAGTTTATATTTGCTTTTATGAAAAGCTATTTCCCCTTTACTTAGTAAAATCTACCCTCAGTACCAGCCAACCTTCTTTTTATGGCATATATATATATATATATATATATATATATATATATATATATATATATTCCAAATCAGTTCTTTCTTTTGTCCTTTGTCTTATCTGTTTCCTTTTCCTAAAATGACCAGTTTCCTTTCATTTCTGTCAATATATCACAAAGACTTCACAATCGAGTGCAAATAATAACATATGTACTCATAGATCACATATTTATTGTTCACTTCTTTTGTGCCACAAAACAGGAGTGATGGAAGGAAATCAGAAGGGATCCTTGCTTTCTCACAAACATAAAAGTTCAACTGCTATGTAGGTGATGAAGATGATAGAGAAGTAGATAGGATATCTAAAGACATTTTTGAGGAAAATATGTCATAATTTGGTGACAGGTTTAATTAGAAGGACAGAGGAATAGAAGGGCACATTATGCATGACTCCTTGGTTCTAATTTCTAAGTAGAAGCAGCACAGATTTCTAAACGAAATCACACCATTTAGGATTTATTAGGTTATGCACCATGGGAGGGCAGAATTTCATAGGTAGGATCCCAAGTTATCATTCACACATTACGTTAAGAGTTAGGGCTTGGAGAAAGTATTATTGTTAGTGCCCAAGACACTATTCCCTCCAGATGCCATTATGATTTGAAGTTCCCAGAAAAGGCCATAGGAGATTCTGTTGAGAACACACTTCTGGGAATTTTCTGGGAACAGAGTAAATGGAAAGTGGAGAATATGCAGCTTTTCAAAACCTTGGCACTAGGAAATTGCCCTTTCACTGGTGGTGAAAAACAAAGCCCATCAGCACACAGTGAGGTGTGCCTGAAGTCCCAGTTATTTGGTAAACTGAGTGAGGAATACTGCCTAAGCCCAGGAACTCAAAGATAGCCTGGGCAACATGGTGAGACCCCATCTTGAGAACAACCAACCAACCAACCAGGAGGTGGACAAATGCCAAAGGCAACTTTAACCTGCTTCCTAATTTTGCATCGGACAGGGCTAGTAGGTCCACTAAAGATTATTTCATGTAGCAACCTTGATGCAGTAACTTTAATGAAGTAACTTCATTTGTATATTATCTCATATCATGTGCTATTTGAACCATCTGTAAATTTGTCTTCCCTACCAAATTGTAAGCTCTTTGAAGACAATGTGTAGCCACCTTCTTCATTTTCCATGATACTTGGAATAAGGATAAAAACAGTGTGTTCAAATTCCTGCATGGGTGATTGCCCCTTGAGACCAAAGATCAGGACTTATTTCCATGTTCCCACATATGACATTGTTCAGTGTAGTACCAGGAAATAAAGTATGACAAAAAGTGTTGGTGTTAATAGTAGTAGTGATCTTTCAACTATGCTGTAGATACGACCAACATGATCCCCCACTCTGTTTTCTCCTGTTTTATGAAACGTCTCATTTGAATTCACAAGTTTTGTTTTTTAATGTTGTAGAATTTTGTTATGAGGAAAAATAGATCTATCAGCTGCCTAAACAGGCAACCACATCTTGGTAAACTAAGAAATGTTTTGTTTGTCTCTAGTTAGCCAAGCACATACATATGGCTCATTTTTGGGAAATGATATATTTTTGTAAATTTAACCATTGCTTTACATAGACTTAATTGTTAATTTTCATGACACATGCGCAACAAAACCCTTAGCACATTAACACTAAATATTCACTATTGTACTTATATTAAAAACATTTGTGATTAAGATAGGTCCTGGTTATTATAGTCAGAGAATACCTTGTAAATATTAAAAAGTCAAAATCTGAGCTTCTGTGGAAGACTACTTTAAAAAATTAAAACATAAATCTAGATTCTTAGATTTTTTTAACCTATATAGAGAGATACACACAAAAGAATTATAGGAAAGTGTTATATTGTTGTCTATAACCTAATAACCCAAGACAATGACACCTGTTTTAAAAGCATTTTGCAGAAATTAGTAAAATCTAGAATCTCCATTCTCTGTAGACCATCTGAAAATATGTGTTTTGTCCATCAATAAAAGTTTTTGGTATGCACAATAACATCTTCTGCTCTTTCCCCACCTCCCTTTTGTGTGGACACTGACAATGAGTAATCAAGCCAAATTTAGCATCATTTCTGTCAGTAACTAATACATGCTGGAACATGCAAGATGTGAGGAGTTAACTAAAGCATACTGTGTTCTACTGCATAGGGATAATATGAGCTAACATGTGCATATGCTGGGCTAAGTACTTTGCATGCATTATCTTCCTTGATCATGTTAACTTTAAAGATGCAGAAATTGAGGCCCAGTGATTAATAATCAATCTGAGGCCATACAAGCTAAGTAGAAGAATCAAGATTTGAACACAGGTATTTGGATCCTCTCTAGCCCATACATTTAATCATTGCATTTATCTGAGATTTTCTACATGTCAGGCATTAAATTATGTCAAATAATTCTGCTTTTTTACCCATTTTATAATTAAAAATCTATGCATTGAGTTCGTTTGCAAATAAGATTCAGAGTGATTCATAATACATATGAATTGACTTTAATAATGGTTTAAAATATCAGGAAATGGATTAAAATAAAACTAAAACTTTTTAATCTTAAATTATAGTTAATAGCTTTCATTTTAATTTATAATTTGGGGTGGGGGCTGTTGGAGACTGAACTCAGGTCCTTGTCATCTTCATTAATAATTGTAGTACTTGAGGAATTCTTTTCTATTATGGCTTCTCAATTATCACTAAGTAGAACGATGACCTTCATAGATGTGATACATATTGGAATAAGATCTTGGGAAATTAGGGAAATGTTATTTAGTAAAGTTTAACATCAAAGGATAAATTATTTGGGGTTATATTACTTATTCAATAAAATTAAACCTCATTTAGAGTTTTATGTTTAATTCATCATTTTCATGGCAGTAGACAATGAAATATTTTTCCAAAGCAAATGTACCCTCACTTTTAAAGGATTAATTTTAAAAGCAAATAAAATGAATGTAAATCTCATTCTTGGTAATAAGAATCCAGCATTTTGGCACTGACATTGCTATTATAGAAAAGAGGCATGTACAGTAATTGGGCCCTATGGGTTTCTACTTGCAGCAGCACAAAGAGAGGGAAAAAAAATGAAACAGCTGGTGCCTGTGGCCAGAGTAACCAGTTCAACAGGCATTGTGTGAAGCTTGCATGGAAGTAATAAAGCAAGTTAAATACCCAGTGAGAACCCAGATACAGAAATACAGTCATCAGAGTGAGCAAGACATAGTCCAAGTTGACAGATCCTGAGCTAAAGACAGTTTTTGTTTTTTAAGGTATAGAAATAAATTTCATGTGTCTGAACTGGTTAAAAATAGAAATTTAAAAGATTAATAAGTATTATTTTATTTTTTTTTTACCTTCCCTGCACAATTTGAGAGGTTTTTGTTCAGAAAAGAGAATTCAGACACTTTTCCCATCCATATAGTTGGTAAAATTCTTCAACACTTTCTGTTGTTTCCCTGTTGCAAATGGTAAAATGTCCTGGCATCAGTTGTACTATTACCAGTGGATAGCACTGTTCTGTCTTTATAAATAAAAGCATGTTTTACTCTCTCTTTAATAAGTAGCTCTGATTTTACAAACTGTCAAGCAATTTTAAAAATCATTCCAAAGCCAGTAATGTATCCTCAAACAGGTCTACACTAAAGGAAGGAAATAAGTTGGACTAATTTATGGAAAATAGAGCAGATAGAAATGCACTATCATTTTACTGATGATCTTGAATTCCAGCAACAACCTCTCGCAAAACTGAACTTTCAAGTTACCAGAAAGTAACTGGTATTCAAGACGTGATAATCAACTGGGCTTCTTCCAGTACAAACATCATCAATGTAATTTTCTCTGTAATTGTTACTTTCTCACCTCTTATGAATTACAGCATAAACAGAACACCCCTTTCTTTGCCCTGCCCAGGGAGTTAGGTTTGAAAGATTTCAAGGGCTGACAGCAGCCTTTCCATAGCAGCTGACAGCAGTTGTCATCCTGATGATACCTTCAGACTCTGCAGCTCCAGATCTGTTCCTACATTGAGAAGAGACTACATATACAAACCAGTATATACACGAATTTGAATTACTTTGTTTCAGAAATTCTTCCTTCAAAGAAATCATAGAGTATAAGCACAGATTGAGTTCTATAATATTTTCTATAACTTAGAAAAGCACTGTGACGCTGGGGAGGCAGCTTGGTGGTAGAGTTCTTGCCTAGCATTTCTTTAATTCTAGACATAAGACAGCTAATCTTTTGTTTCTTGTGTACCTTTATGGGTATTCTTTTGTATTCAGGCACTATAAATTGCAAAAGTACTTTGTCTACATATTTTAAATTGGAATGTAATATTGTTTTATCTTACTCATTCCTCATTCTTGTGTTTCTCTTACTGGTGAAATATTTTCCATGCAGTGTGGTCACTACTATTCTTCCACAGACCTTTAGATACTCCCTAACTAGTCTGATTTGATAATGTGAAACATGTAATTGACAATTTAGATTTCTTTTTTGGTTTTGTAAAAAACAAAAAGAGGTGTATTATTGA
Organism: Ictidomys tridecemlineatus; assembly: GCF_052094955.1. Classification (NCBI taxonomy): domain Eukaryota; kingdom Metazoa; phylum Chordata; class Mammalia; order Rodentia; family Sciuridae; genus Ictidomys; species Ictidomys tridecemlineatus. Next base: position 134,268,378 of record NC_135483.1, on the reverse strand, counting down.
AATCATAGTAATAATATTTCACCTATAATAATATAATTGGTGCTTAATGTGGAACACACAGTAATTTGATTAAGTGGTGACATTGAGAAAATAGGTAAAGTTTTTTTTTAATATAATTTGTTATTCTTCATCATCCAACTTCAAATTCAGTTTGCTTTGGTTGAATCTGGGAAAAATCTGTGAATATAGTTTTCCAAAAAGCTCATAAAACATAGGTTATAGATACATAGAGTTTCATTATATTATGCTTATATATACTTACAAATTTACACAATGACCTTTTAAAATATAGAAAAACACTTTAAAGAAATTTTATATTTAATTATGAATCAATATTGCATTTTTAGTTATTGATTATGTATTTTAACACTTTTTTATCTTTAAGACAATAACATGTTCTATTTCACATTAACAAAATGAAAGCTAATAACCACATGATCATCTCTATTGACAGAGTAAAAGCATTTGATAAAGTCTTCAGCAGCCTTTTGTGACAAAAATTTTTAACAGTTTAAATATAGAAGGAAAGTTTCTCCATGTAATAAAGAACAGTTATAAAAAACTCGCAGTTAAGATCATAATCAATGGGAAATAACCATAAGTGTTTCCACTAAGATCCAGTACAAGTGAGAGATGCCCACTTTTAGCACTTCTATTCAACGTACTAAAGGAAATACTAGAAAGAGCAATCAGAAAAGAAAAAGACATAGAAGACATCTGAATCAGGATGGAGGAAGTAAAACTATAGTTGCAGATGACACAATTGTGCAATTGTGCCAGGTTTCAAAAAAATTCTAGAAATAATAAATAAATTTGGTAAAGCTGAAGAATCCAAGTCAACATACAAAAGTCAGGAACATTTCTTTACACAAATAACAATTTAGAGTAAATTTAACCAAGGAGATAAAATACTGTTGAAAGGAATTTAAGGAGGTTCAAATAAATAGAAGGATATTCTGTAATGATGAATTGGAAAAATTACTATTGTGAAAATGTGTATATTCCAAAGCAAATGTATAGATTCAATACAACCTCTATCAAAATTCAAATGGAGTAATGCATAGATAGGAAAAAAATCTAAAACCTATATGGAGTCACAGAAAAAGCCTAAGTAAACTAAAGCAATTAAAGAAGGAAAACAAAGAGGAATGACATTTCCTGATTTTAAAAGATATTGCAAAGCTATAGTATGGCACTGGGATAAAAATAGAAACATATTAATTGAACAGAACAGAATCCAAGCATATAGTTAAATCAGTATTTGACAAGGTCATCATGATAGGGAAAGGATAATTCCTGAATAAATAGTGCTGGGAAAATATATTTCCACATTCAAAAGAATGAAATTGGACCCTTATCAAATACAAAAGTCAACTGGAAAGGCTTAAAAGACAACTGTAAGATCTGAAACCATAAAATTCCTAAAAGAACATGGGATAAAACTCTTTGACATTGGTTTTGTCAATTACTTTTAGATATCACAGCAAAAACTCAGGCTACAATGACAAAAAAAAAAAACATATAAATAGAACTACAGAAAACTAAAAACCTCTACACAGCAATGGAAACAGTCAACAAAATGAAAAAGCAACCTAGCCACTAGGGGAAAAAGTATTATAATAAGGGGTTGATATACAAAAATTTTAAATAATTCTTACAACTCTGTAGCAGAAAATATAAAAATAACAGAAATATTAAATAATGGACATATGGCCTAAATATATCTTTCTCCAAAGATATAAAAATGACCAATAATAAAAGGTATTCAATATCACTAATCTTCAGGAAAATACAAATTAAAATCATTGTGCAATATCACCCCAGAGCTACTAGAATGAATATTATAAAATAAATTAAAATAAAGTTTCTTAGTAGTTCTTTTTTGCTGAGGCTGGCTTTGAACTCTAGATCCTCCCGCCTCAGCCTCCTGAGCTGCTGGGATTACAGGTGTGCATCACTGCACCTGGCTAATAACTTGGTACTTCTATAACTCTACTACCCATTATTTTCAATCTGGCATTCTACCAATAAATATTGGCAAGGCTGTGAAGAAAAGGGAGTCCTGGTATGTTGTTGGTTAGAATGTAGATTGGTACAGTTACTATCAAAAGCATTATGGAGGTTCCTAAAGAAATCAAAAACAGAACTACCATTTGAGCCAGCAATTTCTATTCTGGGTTTATAGCCAAAGGAAGTAAAATCACCATCTCATAAAGATATCTGTACTTCCATATTCCCATGTCAATTGTAGCATTATTCATAAAAGCCATGATGAAACAACCTAAATGCCCTTCAGGGGATAAATGGATAAGGAAAATGTGGAATATATACACAATGGAATGTCATTCTGCCTTTTAAAAGAAGGAAATCCTGCCATTTGCCATGACATTAATGGATATTAGGCTAAGTGAGCAAGCCAGACACAGAAAGAAAAATATTACATGATCTCATTTATATATGAAAAAATTTTAAAAGGTCAAATATACATATACAGAGAATAAAAGTGTGATTACCCAGGGACAGAGAGTAGGGAGGAAATGAGATAAAGCTTAAATGACACAAAATAGTAGATAGGATGAACAAGTCTAGAGATCTAATGTAGAACATAAGAACTACAGTTAATAAAATTATATGGCATATGGGATGCTTGTTAAGTATATTTTAGCTGTTCTTTTCACATATGCAAAAAAGTGATTATGTAAAATAAAAGTCATGAACTTTGCATTACTATGATAATCATTTCACTATCCATATGTATCCATAACACTTTGTTATGGATAAATCTAAAATGTAAACACAAAAAAATCCCACATAATTTAAAGGAAAACTTTTATTTTGTGGGTTGAGAATAAAATTCACCATATTTTAATATATTTTATTAATTTTATGTTCTATTTAATATATGATGTCATTAAAATGGAATAATTAGAAAAAATATATTACCAAAAATGAATTGAATTTCAACATTTACATCATTTGCAAAGTGTCTAGTGAGGTTTAGGACTATTCAGGGAGAAGTCTCCTTTCCTTTGAAGTCAATGACTTGGTATTTTGGGGATGGGGTTACCAGGGATGGAACTCAGGGGCACTGGACCATTGAGCCACATCCCCAGCCCTATTTTGTATTTTATTTAAAGACAGGGTCTCACTGAGTTTCTTAGTGTGTCTCGTTTGCTGAGACTAGCTTTGAACTCTCAATCCTCCTGCCTCAGATTCCCAAGCTATTGTTATTACAGGCATGCACCACCATACCCTGCTATAATTTGGTATTTCTATAACTCTGTTACCTATTATTTTCAATCTGACATTATGCCTTAGGTTAAATTTATCTATAGCTAATGTAGGGGAAAGTTATAGTCATTTAGTTCTACTGTCAATTTTCTAGGGTAATTAATGCATTTCATTTTGCTTGAAAGAGGATTTAGAAATGTTCTTCCATGTTAAATGCCCTGTGGTTATAGTTTTCCTTTCTCAACACAGACAGGCACTACTTTCATATAAGCACAGATTTAGAGGAAGACAATATGCCCATACAATTTTTCAAAGTCCCCATTTGTACACAAATGACAAACAGACCACTCAGGTTTGAAAGGCATAGTGGATACCATAAATGAAGAATATAAGGACACAGGACGTGACTGAAATAAAGGGAGACTGCAGATTTACTAGAAGTCGGTCTTATTACGTTTCATTTTCTATATTATTTTCTGATCATCTGGTCTTAAGTCTGATGTACTATTATATATTATCTTTTTCATTTGTAAATATTTCTTTGGAAAAGGAAAAACCTATTTCTGAGTCTTTCTTTGAATTATTTTTCTTTCCTTTGCTTGATTCAACAGGTGCAATGAAAAATACATTTTGAAAATGTTTTTAAAAATTGTCCAAAGAATGTTTCCATCTAGTAACATTATCTTGTTTCTTGTTTTCAACTCACAGGGTGTGCTCTGTGCAGCTCCTCTGATTTTTATCATCCCCTCAGCATGTTATCTGAAACTGTCAGAAGAACCAAGGACACACTCAGATAAGATTGTGTCCTGTGTCATGCTTCCCATTGGTGCTGTGGTCATGATTTTTGGATTCATCATGGCTATCACAAATCCTCAGGACTGTACCCATGGGCAGGAGATGTTCTACTGCTTTCCTGACAATGTCTCCTTCACAAACATCTCAGATTCTCATTTTCAACTGACAACCCAACTTTCCATTTTAAACATCAGCTTCTTTCAATGAGTTGACAGCTTTAAAAATATGCTTGTTTTCATAGACTTCTAAACCACTTAATAATATTCACATTTGTCTCTATTTATATGATAAAATGATCATTTGGGCATTTATCAAGACTTGTGTTTGTTTATTCTTCAGTGCAATGTAAAAGATAAAGAAAACTGAATATATTTTACTGTAAATTAGAACAAATGCTTCATTCTTCTGACCTCAGTACACTGATGTTAATTGAGGAAAGAAAAGTGAAGCCTTTAATGTTTGCTGCAATCTCATCAAAGCATTACTCTTTTTACTTATCATGTGAGCCAAGATACTGTGCTCCAAAATATGTAGGTGATTATGAGTTGGATTTTTGTGTATGTGTCCTTCAGGACAGAGAAAAAAAAAGTCTTTAAAGTATATAGAATCGAAGCAAGTGGGAAGCTAAACAATTAAAAAGAATGATTATCTGAAGAACAAACAGAAGCTATTATAACTTTAGTAGCATCTCTTGTTTAGGGAAAAGTGGATCCCTGGAGTAAAATGCTCCCACTGTTAAGAAGCTTGAATAATAGATCTGATGTGCAGACCCAGGTGTGTGAGGAAGCAAAATCACCTCCCAATTTTTGATGTTGTGGGACTATGATGTTCACATTATTATAAAAACAGAACACACACATGTATTGTTCTGAAGCATGAGCCTTAAAGACTATTTGTGCATCAAATTTGGAACTCTTGAATTTGCAGTGCTGGCAGGAAGATACAATGAGAAGCTGAACTGCATGACTAGAAGCTGCAGTAAGAATCAGAGCTACACAAGAGGTATCATCTCTCTCCTCAGAGATATGTTGGAAGCTCTTACTGACTAGGTCCTTTGGAAGTAGATGCTGAAATAGGGTTTCTCCTGCAGGGTATTGACCAGGAATCATAACTAGTGAGAGGGAGGGAGAAACAGGATTGGAAAGGAAAAACAGAACTGCAATGCAAGCTGGCGAAGCCTCCTTCGAGTTCACGGAAAATCTGGAGCACATAGGACCCATCAGAGTTCTCTCAGTTCAGAGTAAATAGCCATAGTACTGCTGCCTCCATCAGTGGGAATGCAAATGGACACCTGGGGAAGGAAGAGCCCTTGGGCTAGGCAGCTCTCTGCAGCTGAGCACTGGACAGGAAGTGAGAGCAGGAGATTAGCTTCTGCTGATAGCTGGGGCACCACAAGCTTCCTTCTTAGGGGAGGTCTGGAAGGCACAGCTGTGTCCACCACAGATGCCCTGAATTTTTACTGAAGACTTGTATACATTTTAATGAGAATTTCACATTTTCATATTGATGATGATCTTTAAAAAAACCAGTGCAACATTGCTTTCATTTTCATTATAGTCTGTACTATAATTTATCACAATTATACTGATAGTCCCTGCAATTAATATCAAAGTCAAGAAAACTCACCGATGAGCTATTGCATTTAACAAGCAGGAGTCCTTGACTTCTATGGGAAAAAACGTAATCTTTCTCTGTTTTTTTAATTTACATATGACAGCGGAATGCAATAAAATTCTTATTACACATATGGAGCACAATTTTTCATATCTCTGGTTGTATGTGTTCATGTTTTGATACCTGTACTTTGAATACTATTGATCATCCCATTCCACCATCATTAATGACCCCATGCCCCCACCTTTCCCCTTCAACCCCTCTGTCCTATCTAGAGTTCTCTTAAAAAAGAAAAAAAGCAACAAAAAATTGGACCATCTGAATGACTACCTTATATCAAGTAGCACTGAAATTATATTCCCTACTTTTCATCTGTATTTCAGTCAGATTGACCATACATAGTTGTACATTGATTATTGCCAAATAAGGGGAAAAATACAACAAACAGAGTTAATATATACACAATTTGTTTTTATAATTCCACAGGTGAAATAGCCGGGGTGGGGGGGGGGATCCAAAATCCATAGCATGTATATATAAAATAGCTTCACAGTAGTTTAAATACAGTATCAAGAGTTGAGTTGTCATCACATGACTCCTGCTAAGAAAGCCCTAAAGAGTACCAGGAGCCCGAGCCTCGGCTGGTTAGGGCTTCAGTTGTGGTTTTTGCTTCAATAAAACAGTCACTAATTTAATTAAAATCCTGTTGACTGTATAGCTTTTCTGTATTTAACTTGTAAATTTGTTTCTTACAGTTCTTTAAATTATGAGACAAAACTATTTCTGCCTATTTTTAGGTTGGTAAAGTTATTATAAAAATATTTTCCTTCCATAATAAGGGAACGTGAGACATCTTTGCACCAGTTTATTCCTACATTCTTGAGACTGAGAAATACTGTTCCATGTAGTTACTACTTAAAGTCATGAGAGATGAGATATTCAAGAGTATACAGAGAGGCACATCAAGGATAACGTCATTAAGCACTTAACCATCTATTATCTTGTACTTTGGGACATGTTATTCTTGATTCTCCAAGTATTCGAAAAGCTCCTGGTAGGAACTGAATGCAGCATCTAATAGTTAATAAACATTTGTTTGTTATTAATCACCTGTAGAACAAGACTGCCTTTGACCTAGTTATCAGGAACATGGGTTATCAAGATCTTTAAACTGATGAGTGAATAAATCTTAGGAACTCACATCTATTTCACAAGAATATTTGGTTATTTTTTCCCCCTGAACAGAACAGCATAGTGGCAAAACAAAGCAGAGCCTCTACCCTTATCTACTTTCCGCCTCAATTTAATCAGAGGTTTCCACTGAAACTTATTCCTTCTTAACTATTTCTTGCCCCTAACAAAGTAACCTGAAGGAAGTAAACCTCTTTGAAGCTGTTATTACTTTAAAATTTACCAAGCATTTCTCAGTTTTAAAAAGGTGGTGGCAACCAGGCACTGTGATGTACACCTGAGGCGAGACTCCCAATCAAGAGGCAAGAGGATAGCGAATTCAAAGGCAGCAACTTAGCAAATTATCAAGGCCATAAGCAACTCAGCAGGAGTCTGTCTCTAAATCAAATATAAAAAGAGCTGGGAATATTGCTCAGTGGTTAAGCGCCCATGGGTTCAATCCCCAGTACTGAAAAAAAGAATAAAAAGGTGGTGGCAGAAAGCAATAGTATGTGTTAATGCAAGCATTTTGCCATACGCTTCCATTAAAGATATTAGTTGGATGGCATTTGTGTTTAGGAATTGGGTCCCTGTCCATTTCACTTAGAATTTTAATTTCAACCTTACCTGAATCATCTTCAAAAATCAGAACAGGTTAACTGTCTTGCCTCTGAACTCTTTCTAGTGGTGTCAAGAAATATTTGTTCCCTCCTGTCATTCCCAGAAGAAGTCCAGATCCAGATTATCCAACAAAAAAAATCCCAAGAAGTCCTCCTCTGGAGTCATGCTGTATACTTTTTCTTAATTAATGACTTCTATCTCATTTTCTGCTGCACCCCACTCCATCCCCGCTCAAGAAAGCAGTGCTAGTCTGTTTCTTAAGGAGGGGAGGCCTGCAAGAGGCATGGTTCCCATAAATGCTTCATGGACTGTGCCCAGAAAATTAACTTTCCCAATCAGATAAGCTCTTTTAGAAATTTATACTTACTCTTAAAAGTGCATAAAGTATTTACCAGAATAACAGAGCAAATATTCCAAGTGAACTGGAGACACCATGAGCTAGAGAACACATAGACCAGGAGAGAAAGCAATGATTCTCCAGAACAATGGTTTTTCAACTTCAGCACATGTCAGAATCCCACCTGGAGGACTTGAGAAAACACACATTTCTGGGCCTCCCCACAGAGGTTTCTGGCTCAGTACTCTAGAGTGGGGCCTGAGAACTGCATTTCTGAAAATGTTGTTGGTTCAACGGACCACATTTTAATAAGTTTGGAAGTTGGACATAAGAAGGTGCTAGGTAGGGACATCTGTTTAGAGTCTGGGGCAAAACTCGAGCAAGATGTAGGAAGGAAGGGGGAGAAAAATTGAGAACAAAGGAGAACACAGAAATTACAGCCTAAAGTCAACACAGCTGTGGTGGTTAAACTGAAAGCCTGGTTCCTAGCCTGCCAGCATTCAGGGACTGAGCTTTATAGCCATTACTGAGAGAAGGGAGACCATATACCAGTTCCTCAAGAGTACACCAAGTTTTCTGAGGATAAACTCAACAGGATGTCTCACTTGGAATATTACTCAGGGAACATGAGTAAAACTGGGTTATGAACAATGTTCCTTTTTTTTTTTTTTTTTCCCCAGTACTGGGGATTAAACCCAGGGGCACTTTACCAGTGAGTACATTTCCAGCCCTATTTATTTTTTATTTTGAGACAGGGTCTTGCTAAATTGAGGAGGCTCAGATTTCAGGCATGTACCGCCTCGCCCAGCTTGAACAATGTTCTTGATAACATCAGGCAGGTGAAGAATTGATACACTCTTACAAGACACTTGATCACTCCACTGAAGTTTGCTGCTCAACAAGGAAAATTATCAGTACATTTAGCTTTGGCATTTTCATTATATTATTCATTTGTAGCAATGTGTAAGTGGATGTCCACTAAAACAAAAACAAACACACACTTGACAGTCTGTTCCTCATTCTTAACTCCCATGTGATTCCTGTCCTCACCAGCTAGCACCCAGGATAATGGTGACTTCTAAAATGAGCATTATGCTTTCAGGCTCTTCGTCTTCCAAAATGACTTTTGTATTACTTCCAGAATTACCTTCTTAAAGCATGCTTTGCATAAGATCACTTGCTTACTCAAAAGCTTTCCATGAAACCTGTGGGATGAGGAACAAACTCCGTAGCCTATCTTCAAAGCTTTCATAATGTGGCCTCAACATGCTGGTCTGGCCTTATCAGCCATCACTGCAAGAAGGAACAGTTACTGGAGCATAACTAAAGCGTGACTTTACACTGAAAATGTTTTGCATGCCCTTTGCTTTGCCCTTGAATTCTTGTCTTTCTCTTATCTTTAATGGGCAAAACTCTCACAGAAATTCCATCAACCCTTCTGTCTTCTCCATGCAACATCCTTGACAACCTAATTGCAATTTACAAAATTCCCTCCTTTGAAATTTTGTAATTCTTGAGGTTGTTACATGTAGGAACCTTGTGGGGCAATCCATACTAAAAATTCCTTGAGAACAGAGAATGTGTTTTAAAGCCTCTTTTCATTCTTTATAGCCCATGGCATGATGCCTTGGAATATAGTAAACACTAAAATATTTAACATGAGATTTATGGTGCAAAAGAGAAACTGGATATTTGTACCAAGAACAATGCAAAACACTTCATTGGATTTTTCCAGCTGTATTGATTATCATTCAGTAAAGTAGAAATTTAATGTGATATAGTCATTTATCTAACAAGCTGATTTATATAATTGGGTTTCCTATTTTGCTTTATTATGCATAGAACCTTCAGAGAAATTTTGTGGCTTTTTTTTTTTTTTTTTTTGGTAGTCAGGATTGAACCCAGGGGCACTTTACCACTGAGCCACATTCCTATCCTTTTTTTTTTTTTTTTTTTTTTAATTTTGAAACAGGGTTTTGCTAAGTTGTTTAGGGTCTAAGTTGCTGAGGCTGGCTATGAACTTGTGATCCTCCTGCCTCAGCCTCCAGAGTTGCTAGGATTACAGTTGTGCACCCCCACACTGGGCATGTGGAATATTCTCAAAAAGTACATACAAATCAGCCTTTTCACTTGTTTAATTGCTAAATGAACATTATTTGTTTCTTTCTTAATCATAAACTCCTTGAGACCTAAAGTCATGTCATATTTAGTTTTATTTTTGACATCATATGGTCATATACTTATTCATTCAAGATGCCCAATGAACACTTAATGACTTGAAGTCTTGCAGTTATCTAATTTAGACATTTTTAATGCATATTTAAATTTATATTCCACCAGAGAAAGGTACATTAATTCCTTTATTTAATATTACTTATAAAGAAAGAATCAAATCTTAAAACCAAATTGTGTTCATGGTTTAGGTACAGTTCTCAGCAGACAAAAGAGGAGTTGGTTTAGGAACAAAAAGGGAACAGTTTAGGAAAATCACCTCAGGCAACAACTCAGTCTCTAGTTTAAATTTGAAAGATTTTGGAAACTTTTATTTCCAAGGCACAGGGGCAGCTATGCACTATCATTTTTTTTCTTTCTTTTTCTTTTTCTTTTTTCCTTAGTTTTGTTTTGCCAGAGCATAGTAAGGCCAGTTCCAGAAAAAGGAATTCAGCCCAGGCTTCTTGGAGTCAACCACCATCACATAACAACACTGTTCTTAAATTTTTTAGGTTGTGGGAAGAAAACACTAAAGTATCTTCTAAGTAAAATTAAAAATAATTTTACCCAAGAAAGGCAAACTCTGGATAACTTTGGAATTTTCTTGCATAATTTTTGCATGTGGATGAAGTCCCAAGAATTTGCTAAGCTATACCTTTAAATACTATTCCCCTTTGTGAAAGATGGAAACAAAGATGAAGAATATGGCTTGGGGTTTCATGTGTTCTACATCTTAAAATATTTATAAATGAGTTCATATTTTTTAAAGACTGTAAGAATAGACAAGAGAAGGAAAATATGTTTAAACATTAAGAAAAACAGGACTTAAAGAACCCTAGGGCTTTGTAGAAGGGACTATTCAACTGTAAAAACACAGTGGGAGATATTCTCTGTTCTGGAAGACTGTCTGACCTTTTAAAGTAGATTTTTAAAAAGAAAGCAAAGCAATTAAAAAATGTTATTATTCAGGTGAAAAGTTTCCTAGGAACAAATAATTTCATATAAATATCAGTTGAGGACCCTTTGTCCTCAAATTGTCTGGTTAAACTTGCTCCTTAACCCCATTCCACAGTTTTGAGGGCCTACACCATAATTTCTGAAAATCTGGATGTCTTTCTCACACTTCTCTATGCTGCCATATCTAGAAGCCTCTATAAGACTCTGGATGCAGAACATAACCTCTTCATTACTTTCCATAAAAGCCACTTACTTCATGCAATGTGTACATTTTCTTTTTCATTATTGTTGCCTCTGAACATGCAGAGTTGCTGCAACAAAAGGTCTTCCAGGAACATGGCTTTCAACCAGTTTGGGGCTTCACCATCCATTTCCTAAAGTTAACTAGAAAATAGTTCCCTCTACTTCCTCAGGAAGGTCCCAGTACTTATAGGCCCTGAGAGATATCTCTTGCATGGTCTCCAACATTGCCTTCCTCTCTCTCTCTCTCTCTCTCTCTCTCTCTCTCTCTCTCTCTCTCTCTCTCTGTGTGTGTGTGTGTGTGTGTGTGTGTGTGTGTACCCCACATCTTGTCATTTTTTCCCCCAACAAAAATGCTTACCTAGGAAAACTTCAGAGAGAAGGTGTTAATATGCCTGTCTTTCTATCTTCTTAGCAATATGTACTTTGTGATTTACATTCTCAATTAGATTTCTGGTGACTCTGTTCTCCATCAAAAGAGAAACCCAGAAGACTTCTGCTTTGTATAAAACCCAAACTTCGGTTCATGACTTTAAAATAGGAACCATCTCATCTAGATGGGCTTGGAAGGGATGGACTAGCTCCCCTGGTTTCAGCACACAGGGGAGCCACACAGTTGAGGCGCCCCAGGCATCAATAGCTTATTGTCTGTCATTTAATTTTTTACCCCAAAACTATACTGTTCTCCAAACAACAGCTGTGTGTCTGAATGCTTTGTTTGCCCTCTGGATAAATCTAGCTTTTCAGAATCAGATTAGAGCAGCCCCAGCTGTAGTGGGTGGATCCTCATCTGTTTCATGAGTGAGGGAAATCTCTAAATCTACTAGTTTTCTCAAATATTATCTACGAAATGACAGATCTAACCTGCTGCTGATTCCTCTTCTGTGTTTAAAGGAGAGACACCCATTAATACTGGAGCATAAATTAGAGGATCTAGATTAGTAATTAGGAAGTGTGATTCTAAGAGAATAGAATGTTGCCCTCCCACCTCTCTCTACCTCCATAAATTCCAGCAGAATGCAAGATTACAACCAAATACTTCACTTTTCTAAGAGATCTCTCCAGCCTTTTCTAGTAGACAATAACTTCTCTCCCTCTGCAACCTGTGGGTACTATTTCCACATTTGAAATAGAAGGAACAATCTGTGTGAATAAAGACTTTCTAACCACGTGAGCTGCTCTAGAATTTAGTGAACCTTCTGTGCCTGGAATAATTTAAACAGAGGTTTGATAATTGCCTATAGTATGGTAGTTAGTTCGTGTACTATGTAAGAACTAAATTTAATAATCTTTAAGGTCTGCTCTAATGCTAAGCTTTTAGGTTATGCCTTGTTCTTACTGTTGAGATAAAATACAGCTGTTTTGCAACTCCTTTGTTATTTATTGTTGCATGTCTTTTAAAAATATGTAAATGTTAAACTACATTTAACAGTGACCATTTGTTCATTTGTTAAACTACATTTAGCAGTGACCATTTGTTTCTTTTAGAGCTTAAACTACCTTGTACAAAATAAATGTTCAGAAATTTATGATTGGCCCATGAGAGATGATTTTAAGCATGGGGTGGGGGTGTGAAAGGGAAGGGAGCACAACCAAGATGTCATAAGAGACCAGGGAGCTAAAACTCCAAACCTCTGTTCTTGTGTTCCCACGAAAAAAAAATTTAAAGTGACACACTAAAATCCATGCAAGAGAACTTTAGTATAGATGAAATTAAAGTAAAAGCAAAGTCAGGCTTAAGCAGAAAGCGCACTCAAGAGAGAAATGGCTGTCTCCAAGAACAGAACCACTAAGGAGACAGGCTGTCTCCAGATTTATTACTATTTGATGTTTACCAGGAGATCTGGGGAACACCTTTTTTACTTTTTGCCAATCAGGTGTTCAACTCCTCCTCGCCTAGGGTTGTGGAGTTTGGGACCTTAGTTGTTCCTCTCCGGAATGGTCAAGGCGGCCATCCTATTTAGGGGGACTTCATCTACAAGTCAGTCCCATATTAACGTGGGCAATGGGATCAATATGTGGTCAAAATTTACCTTAGTGTGCCTGAGCTACTAAAGGACACTTCCTTCCCAGACAAATGGAGACACTTATAGCTATAATTCCTAGCTTTACATCAACATTAATGGACCCTGCCAAGAGTTTGTCTAATTAATCCTTTTTTCTTGAAGTGATTTAGAACTAGCTCCCTTGCTTCTGTTTATTTTCTACAAATTAACTATCACCCTTTGCTTTCTTGTCTACTTTGGAACTTGTTTAAAGAAGACCCTAAAGTAATTTAAAGAATACTTGTTACCTTGCCTGCATTTCACTGCTCATTCTAGCTACTACCTAACACTGGAGACAATAAGCAGACATGAACAGCACCATAAACTACCAGGTTTCTAGTTTTGAGTCCCTGAGGAATGATGGGGGTTCACTTATTCTGCCATTGGGCTCAGGCAAAGGAGTTACGGGGCCACTGCTAACCAGTGTGCAAGTCTCTTATTCTCTTCCTTCTTGTCTTCATTTCTACTTCTCTACTAACGGTAGGATCACTTGCAAGAAACACTGCACAAAGTGTTTAATAATTGTAGAAAGTGATCCTTCAACAGAAGGAGATTCTCTCAAACCAGAACAGAATATAGCCAAGAAAAAGATGAAGACAAATGCATCAAACCCACAATATGTTCACAGATATGCTGCATACATTGGTGATTAAGAGTTGGGAAGAGCTTCTACTACTTTAAACTCACAAATTATATATATATAATTTGTGAGTTTAAATATATATATGAATGATAGTGTGGCACAAGACTGTAATCCCAGTGATTTGGAAGGCTGAGGCAGGAGGATCACAAGTTTGAGGCCTTGGCAAACTAAGGAGACCCTCTCTCCAAATTAAAAAAGTGAAAAGGGCTGGGGATATAGCACAAATAGAGTGCTCCTACCTTCAATATCCAGTACAGCAAATAAAATGAAACAAATCCACAAAGTATGATCTGGAATCAGCAACATTGGTATCACTTGTGTGCTATTAGAAATGCAGACTCTCAGGCTGCACCTAAAACCTACCAAACCAGATCTGCATTTTAATAAGGCTCACAGGTGAACTGTGTGCATGTTCAAGTTGGAGAAGCTTGAGAAGCCCTGGGATAATGGTGCCTTGTTCTTTGGTAGGGGAGCTTATCAGAATCAGCTAGGAAACTTGGTTCAATACAGAATCACTTCCTAGAGAGGATATTGTGTCTACACCAGAGATTCTGTTATTGATGAGAATGTGCAATAATCATCGATGACCAGCTGTAAGACTGAAGCCTATTTAGTTTGTTCTACTTATAATTACGTGACTAAAAAAAAAAACCAAAAAACTCTTTTTCCCGTCATTGTCTCAGAATAAAGACACTAGTCATAACTCTCCCTTAGGTCACACTAGCAATTTCTTTTTAACTATGATTAACACAATACTACAAATAAAAAAAAAATTAAAAATACAGCCTATCGGAGCTGAGGTTGTGGCTTAGTGGTAGAGTGCTTGCCTAGCGTGTGTGAAGCACTGGGTTTGATCCTCAGCATCACATAAAAATAAAATAAAGATATTGTGTCCACCTAAAACTAAATATATATATATATATATATATATATATATATATATTTTAAAACATCCTATTGATTTCTGGTTGCATGTAAAAATCCCTAATGAATAGATCAGATAGAATTTCTTTTTTAAATCAGGGAATGTACTTTGAATTCATGGTCATGAGTGCTTGCCTAGCGTGTGTGAAGCACTGGGTTTGATCCTCAGCATCACATAAAAATAAAATAAAGATATTGTGTCCACCTAAAACTAAATATATATATATATATATATATATATATATATATATATATATATATATATTTTAAAACATCCTATTGATTTCTGGTTGCATGTAAAAATCCCTAATGAATAGATCAGATAGAATTTCTTTTTTAAATCAGGGAATGTACTTTGAATTCATGGTCATATCTGTCACCAAATAAGGGGGTGGGAGTGGATAGTGAAGAGAAATATCACTGCAATAAATATCGAAAACCTAATCATAGTATTTATGTTTGAACTAACAGAAACAACTTAATAGATAAGGGTATGAAAGTCCTTAAAAATTTTTCTTCAAAATAGTTGTGGATTGTCAGCTAAATATAAATTATTTAATATCATAAGAAATGCTTTACAAAAAAAACAAGAGAGAGAAATGAATTAC
The DNA here is from genome assembly GCF_052094955.1 of Ictidomys tridecemlineatus. NCBI lineage: Eukaryota > Metazoa > Chordata > Mammalia > Rodentia > Sciuridae > Ictidomys > Ictidomys tridecemlineatus. Next base: position 134,252,982 of record NC_135483.1, on the reverse strand, counting down.
AGTAGATGGGGTAGAGAGAGAAGATGGGAGGGGAGGGGAGGGAAGGGGGCAGAGTAGGGGATAGGAAAGGTAGCAAAATACAACAGACACTAGTATGGCAGTATGTATAAACGTGGATGTGTAACCAATGTGATTCTGCAATCTGTACACGTGATAAAAATGGGAGTTCATAACCCACTTGAATCAAATGTATGAAATATGATGTCAAGAGCATTGTAATGTTTTGAACAACTAATTAAAAAAAAAGAAATGCTTTACTAGTTAGACTGAAGAATAGCTTAAAATGCATTTGACTGTAATAATGGTGATAATGTAATTACTTTGTTAACATTAAAGGCTTAATAAAAATGTACACTCTACATAGAACCAAACAATGATTGAGTCATACAATTTAAACTTGGTGAGTGTCTAGTATTCATAGTAGAAAGACTAGTCCTCATTCTAACCTCGAGAGAACTTAATTAGAAAGATAAAACAACAAAAAAATGTTTTGTTTTGTTTTTTATTAAAAAAAAAAAAAGGAGAAGGAGGAGAAGGAAATCCTGTGTTTTGCAAACATGGATGAACTGGAGGACATTACAGTTAAGTGAAGTGAGCCAGATGAGGAAAGACAATACTGTGTGATATTAAGTACATGTGAAATCTAAAAGCTCATAAAAGTTGAGAGCTGTCAGGGGCTGAGGGGCTGGGTGTGAAGGAAATGGAGGGATAATTGGCCAAAGGGTACAACATTTCAGGCACACAGGATGAATAAATTCTGGAGATCCAGTAGATACCATTTGTGAATGTAGTTAATAATACTTTAGACTATCCTTTATATTTGTCAAGAAAGTAATTCTTAAGTGTCCTCGTGCCCCCTCCACAAACAAAGGAATAATTGTATGAAGTGATGTGTATTTTAATTAGCTTGATTCTGATAATCATTTCAAAGGTATATGGATATCAAACACCTGCTGTCCACCTTAAATATATACAGATTTTGTCAATTATATGTCAATAAAGCTGGGGGAAAGAATGGTGAGCCACAAGAAAACAGACCTAGCTGAGGCAGCACACCTTGCATCCTCAGTTCTGTGGAACAGGGCAGGAGTTCTGAGCCCATAGCGAGGGGAAATTTCAGCTTTGTTATTATACTTGAAAGTGACTTAATTTTTTGATCCTCACTTTCCTCACCGTAAAATGAAAAAAAAAAAAAGATTAAATACTAGATTTATGTAATAGTTTTTCCTGTTTATTGGTCATTTGAATGAATTCTATGTACTGTATTTCTTATTTTCTTTCACTGAGGTTTTGGGCTTTTTTTCTGGATAAATTATTGATATCACACCTCTATAAAGATGTATATAATAACTTCAAAGAATTATTTTGGTATTTATTTTAAAGTTTATTAATGATTATTTTACTTCATCTTGTTTTTCAATTTACATAGACAAATATATTGGGTTTAATATTTCAATAGTTTTATATCATTCTTCAATTCAAAAGTAATACTTTACATGCCTTTTCTTCTAGTTTTAAAATAACCATAATTTGACTTGTCTTTATAAGAATTTTATCATAAAATTATAAAATGTACATTACATATAAAATGGAATAACATGGCATAATAAGAAAAGTATTACCACATTGTTAATATTTTGATTTGTGATCATCCAATCATTTTTCTATGTATATTATCTCCAAATTGAGGTAATAGTACATGTAAAGTTTTGGGTCCAGTATGTTAAATGTCACATTATGAGTGTTTTTTCTTGTCAGTAAAAGTTTCCTTGGGAAACTTGATTTTTTTTTAATAGCTGCATAACATTCCATGTCTCATATATTTCATAATCATTCTTCTATCACTCTGTTTTTAGGATATTCCTCATGATTTTTATAAAAAAACCTTAATGAACACATTTTCATATAGAGCTGTATATCATATTTTATTTTATTAAGACAAAGCCCCAGACATAGAATTACTTAGAATTTTAAAAGTTTTAAATTTCCCGATTTTTTGCTGCTGCAAATTGAAATCTACTTAAACTATAGTTATTAAAATTGCACAAGTATACATAAAAGTCTGTTTTGACACACATTAAAACTATATAATACCATTGAAAAAAATATTAACCAACAAATGGGATCTGTTCTAAATGATTTTAAAAAATAAAGATTTTGACTATACCTCTCCAAAGAGATATGTTTTAAAAACAAAAAGAACATACTTTTTAAAAACCACAATTTTCTCATAATCTTATTGCTGATCATTGTGGTGGTATAGTCATGGTTAGTCCAAGGCTAATCTATGGGTAATGCAGCTCAAAGCAAATGAGTAATTAGATGGTATCCTTACAAATTAGAGTGTGGACATGGGATCAAAGCAAATGAGTAATTAGATGGTATCCTTACAAATTAGAGTGTGGACATGGGACAAAGGAGATATAGATATAACATCAATAAATTTTGTAAAATTCTTGCAGCCATAATATTGTCTATGAAATATCTGTATAAATTAAAAAACATTTATCTCTAAAGAATTAAAAGCATGTTTTCTTTCTGTTCATATCAGTGGCCTGGGAACAATGGCCAACTTACAACACACTAAACACAACTGCCAAGACTATGGTTTCCAAATATCTTTCCTCTGAAAGAAATCAGGACCCTTTGAAGAGATGGCTCACTGCAAAAGTAGGCAGAAAAGTTGCAAGATAAGAATGGATTATCATTTGATAAGAGAAAACAGAAACCGATCTTCCAAAAGAATCTGGAGGTAAACTTGAATTGATTTGCTTTAGTGAGTCAAATTGGGACAATATGAACACCAATCAGAATAATTATAGCTGTGGTTTAAAAATCCACCCTGTATGTGTTTAAAAAAACAAAACTCATTCATTTTCTTTGGAGGATTAGAGGAAGCCAATATATTATGTGGTTTAAAACTGGTTTAAAAAGGCGGAGGAAGAAGTGATTAGATCATAAAAACTCTAACCTCATCAGTGGATTAATTCATTGATGGATTTATAGCTAACTAGATTATTGGGAGGAAGTTAAATCTATAGAAGGTGGGGCCTCATTGCAAGAAGCGGGCCCTTGAAGACTATATCTTGTCCCTAGCTCTTTTCTCCCTCTCTGCTCATGGCTATCATGAGCTGAGAAGCTTAATCCACCATAACCTTCTGCCATGATATTCTGCCTTACCTCAGGCCCTGAGAAATGAAGCCAGCTGACCATGAACTAAAACCTCTGAATTATGAGCCAGAATAAATCTTTCCTTCTTGAAGTTTTTTTTCTAAGGTATTTGTCACAGTGCTAAAAAGCAATTAACATAGGAATAATGGGAATCTCTGTACCTTCCTCTTGATTTTTTTATGACTCTATAACTCCTTTTAAAACGTCTTTAAAAAAAAAACAAATGAAAGTAAAAATACTATCAAGTGTTCTCCTTTCTTAGCTTTCTATTATTTCTTTTTTTTTTATAACATTAAGAATTGAGTCTTCTAGAATGTGGACAAAGCAAGCTTACCATCTAACAATGCTGAATATCTATACTTATTATCTGCTATGAATATTTTTGTAAATATAATTAAAAAACATGAAAATGCATCTAAAAGACATATAGTGTCCAAATAGTACATCTAATACAAGGTATGAATAGCAGTCTCTCCTTAATGAGTTCCTTCTCATTCTTATTTTGGACAAATTTCTTTATAATCACAAGGGCAAGATGGTTCCCACCAAAGCCACACAGGGAAGAGTCTTGTCTTTTCTTTTTTTTTTTCCCTAGCAACCTGATGCTGTTCACTACAACACATTATTCTCAGGATACATTAACATATACAAGTAATGTAGGACCACAAAATTATAGATTGAAAATTTGAAAAGGCTCTGAATCTCTATTACAGCGTGAGAAATTTTCAGAATACAAATTTTATAGTGTTGAGGTAATTTGTACGAACACAGTCTCACATTCCTCAATAAACTTGGCACAGGTTTAAAGCTTTAAACAGTCTGTTCTTGGACAACTTCACTTTTATTTCCCTTGGAAGCAGCTGGCCCCTCCTTTGGCCTTAACCCAGGGTCATTGTCCTTTCTTGCTAGGCCTACCATCTTTCCAGGCCTCCTCTGAGTTTTGCTTCCACAGATTTCCTAGGCCCTTAGAGATCCAGGCTCCTTTCCAGTCTGAGGCCCAAATCAAGTTCACTGAACTCAAATGGAGACTGTTCTGGTAATTTCAAATGTGAGCTGAGCGTTTTAAGACCAACCTTCCTCTGGAGCTCACACAACAACACAGTTTACCTGAGCTAAGAATCTTCCCATAATGAATATGTTCTGGGTTTCTAGTAGTTATCTCATTTTTTTTTCTATTTCCTTATCTTCAAACCTTTACAGTGCTCTGCTCTTTATACTTCTTATCATATGTACCTGGTGATTCCCGACCACCCCCTCCACTCCAAACTGCAAGCACATTTTCTTTGAAAATGCCTAAACTCTGAATATACCCTTGGATTAGTGATTTCTGCCTCCCATGGAGGACTGACCTTGAGCTGTGGGAGCCCTTTCTGCCCATGCTCCAGGAACAGAAGAACAGAATTGTCTGAGGAGAGCCACATTCCTGGGAAAACCCATACCAAGTACTGACTTGTATTGGAGTTTGACAGTCTAGCCTTCGCCTCATAGTGGGCCAAACCGAAGACGTAATTTAGGTTCCCTGAGGAATCAGCGTGAACCTCCTAATTCACCTGAAATGTCTCTTGCTTGTCTTCTTTCCCCTTCCCTGTCCTACCTCCTCTACCCTCTAATCTGCTTCTCCCAAGAGGTCTTCCTTGACAAATCACAGGTACTAACACATGGATCCCTATCTCAGTGCCAGATTCTGGGGAATTCAACCTAAGAGTCGCTGCTGTGAAAATGCCAACATTTAGTTACAGTCAATCCTTGGAAATAACTTGTAAAGATTTTTCAAGATATCATCTACATTATCGCATAAAGAAAAAAAGTCTGAATTCTGGTTGTTTGTACTGGAGCAACCCAAGCTTTGCTTTTTCTCCTTAGCAAAAGGGCTAATACTGAAGCACCAATCATATTTGCTTAATAAATAATGTTTTATGGTAAAAAATTATAAAAATAAATAGGTTTTATTTAGCTGTATGTTGATCAGGTAGGGAAAATATCTCGTGATATGTTTTATTAGAATATGATGCAAGGTTTGGGTGCTTTTATTACATATCAAAATTTAAAATTTATATTTACATGTAAAGAACTCTAAGAGAAAGGAAGCATAGATAAGCAGAACAAATATTAAACAGACTTGGTTTCCCTAAATGCAACATGGGCACATTAGTGATTTGTGCTTGAGATTTATATTTATTGTCATAACCTGGCAATCTTCTTAAATATTTGGTCACTTTTTTTGAATATGAGAGCATTTAGCAGATAAGTGCTTTATACACTGTTGAGTGCATTTGACTTCAATTTCAGACTCTTCATACTTCAAATATGAACCTGCTTTAATTTACTGGAAAGAACATAAGATTTATGGAGCTAATTTAAAAATGAGACACTTCTACTGAGAAAATAGTTGTGTTCTCATATCAACACTGGATTTTTAAAAATCGGCTATGCTACCATGTAAGAATTTCAGTCACTTATAGAAAACTATTACACATTTATTCATTTCTAAAAATTTTCTTCAAATAAATTAAATATGTGAACTGTTTATGTCAACTTTCAACAATCAGTAAAAGAACTAAAATGGCAAAATGTCACCATACTTTTGCCCCCACACACATTTTTTTGGTAATAACTATCATATAATTTCGTTTGACCAGCTCTTTTCTGTCTTCTATGATCAAAACCCATATCAAGAATAGGCAACAAAAATAAATAAATAAATGAATAGGCATGATTTTAACCAATGGAAAAAAATAATTTAGCTTGAGACATGAGACAGGCTACCATCGCAAGAAAGTGGATAGTCTGTGTTAGGTAGTCTAAGCAATAAAATAACTGTAAGTCAGTAAAGACTCAACTAGATTCAGGCTACACTGACATTGCTTGAAGACGTTCCAATTGCGTGAGCATGTGATTATACATGGAGAAAAGACTTCAGTAACATTTACAAAATTTAGTCTCTATAATTTTAGCTTTATAGAAAAAAATTAGACAAATGTGTTTTCCAGGCAATGACTTAAGAAGGAAAAATATTTATGAGGTACTAGATTGTGATGTCTTATACTCCAAGGTGCAATAAAACAAATGAGTTTTTTTTTCTTCACCTATGAAGCATTTTAATTGATTCAGATAAAAATACGTAGTCAAATGCAGATGTACATAATGCAAATTTGAAAGAGGTGTTGAAATTCTAATAGCACACATAATTAATGATGTCTTGCATAAAATCAAAGCAAGAAGGGTCATAGTGAATAACCTTTGAATTAAAAAAAAATCAGGTTAAATGTCTTCAGTAATGATGTGGCTGCATAAAATCCAAAGCAATGAAAGAGGTTTCAACATTCTTTTGAAAAACCCATAGGACTCTAATAGTCTTGAGAATTATGGCAAGTTATTTAGATTAAAATATGAAAACTTCTAATATTGTGGTCCTCATGCAAGCCCACCTTTGCTAACTTTGTGAAAGAGTTAAAAACCAAAAAATTTTTTCTTGAGTTATTCTAGCAATTTTGATTGGGCATACCTCGTCCATGAGACATAAAGATTTTTTCCGAGGTTATTTTGTTGTGTTCTTTATTTATCAGCTGATACATGTTCCTGGTGTTTTCATGCCAATAACTCTTTCTTTTTTATTTCTCAGATATATGAGTATCCTAGATGGACCAAGCACAGAGCCGGAATTTTTACTCTGTCCTTCGTTTGTTGATCACACATCTGAAATTCTTCAGATAATTTTTGCCAAGAGCAAAAAAAAAAAAAAAAAAAAAGTCAAGAGCAGTAATTAGGTTGAAATCCTGGCATGATTCCTCACCACTGGGATGAAAGGTGGATCACCCCAGGGATGAAGCATTTCTTGCAGCATGTTAAGGCCTGTTGGAGCATTCTTTGAGCTTTTCTGTTTCTTCAAATAAAAGCAAGTAAGTTGGTAAGTTTAGCTCATATGTGTGGTTGCCAGTTTCCTTTGCCCTACTTCCTCTCTACCACTTAGAGATTCACCCCAGCTGCTTCTTCCAACTCCAATCTGAATGCCCTTTGTTGCCCTGGCAGCTCACCAAATTTACCCAGGAAAGGCCAAAACAAATAGCACCATTGACAGATATTACAAAATGGGTGCTGCTTTGCAAGGAGATGCAGCAGACATGTAAGCCCTCTGGGGGTCTCCACGAGTGAGCTGAGTCAACATATAAGCCTCTAGACTCTCTGGAGCTCTCTGCTGCCAAGAATCAACACTCTTCTCATAAGCATAAGGTGTCAGATCATTTCAGGATGATTTATCTGGCTTTCCCATGGCTTTGTACATGGCTTGCCCACAGCCTCTGAGAATAAGAGAGGCAATAACAGTGCCTCTCCAAAAGGAGATAGATGGGTACATACAGGGCTATCCAGCTCTTCAAACACTCTTGCCCATGCCCAACTACTAAAACCACATAGTACGGTATTTTTAAATGATATGGTATTTTAGTAACAATGGGAAGCTATGAGAGGACTTTGAGAAGAGGAGCTGTATTTTTGAAAGGATATCTATCTGGTTCTCCTGATAAAGAGGACAAGAATGGGAATGAGGAGATAAGTTCAGAGTGTACTGGTGTAAGGGAAAAAAAATGATGGATGCTTAGTTTTCAGGGATGGCATATGGATTATATCCATGGGAAAACAGGGTTTTATTTTTCAAGTGTTTATCCTGAAAACTGTCTTTAGGGCAATAGTCACATAGCAGAGCCAGTTATTAAGGTCACTTCTTGTAGCCCAAAATATAGCTGTGTCATTTGTATATAACCGAATGCCTATTAGATAATCTCTCTTCTAGAAAGTGGGCTAATAGTAGCACATAAGATTGTTTTGAGAATTAAAATAATACGTATAAAGCTCTTAGAAGAAAGTTTTTCACATGAAAATATGAATAAATATGAACTATTATTATTCACTCTAGTCTCTGTTATAGAGTAAATAGAAGGACACTTATTGTAGCTCTTCAAAATCTGCACAAAGCATTAAGGTATAATGTAAAAAGAAGAATTGGAAGAATCAGCCTTGGTCAATAAGGTCTGTGTTCAGATTCTTTCTGCTTACTGACTCTGGTCTTGCCACACTATGAATGTCTTCATTCAGCAAAATTCAGTTTAGTTCATGGCTGATTCCTGCCCACAGAGTCGAAACACAGAGTCTTTAAAAGATACAAGTAGTTTTTTTTTTTTTCCTAACAGATTTTTCCTCATAGGGAGAAGTTTGAGTACTTCTTCCTTTCTCTCCTTGTGCCTTAGGGAATCTCTGGTGGTCCCCATGGATCCTTCACAGTCCCAGCTCCTTCTAGGCAGCATCCCCCACCCCTCAACTTTCCCCAGCAACTTCAGACCCCATCATTATAGTTCCAGCTCCACCTAAGTCCAGTTTCTGGTTTATAGAAATCACATATTCATCTAATGTCCCTCCAGTCCAAGAGGAATTATAACTTCGTGATGTGTGGTTCCCAGGCTGCCTAACCCTTTCATCTAGCTCCTCTGCTTACTATCACCTCAGTGATAATTTCCCAGTATTTAATTATTCCTACTACTTGAAAGATTGAGAGTGAGTTCCATTTCCCTGGCTAAACACTGAATAATATTCATAGTTGTATTCATATATTGGTGATATTTGTAAAGTGCAGAAAGTGGAACACACTGGCAAAGACCAGGGTCCACTATTTGCAGTATTACATAGATATTGAAAGGGAAGAAAAACTCTCTTGGATGCTTTATCTACCATGAGCTTTCAAGATAATTTTAAACAATGCTAAAATTCTGTTATAAAATTAACAGCATTATTTTTGCTGGAAAAATAACAGAGAAGTGTCAAAAATAAGATAGTTTATATTAATTACTATAAATATATCTGCCCTATATCATTCTTGTGCACTTCATAGTAGTGTCAGGGCTAGGAGAGAATTCAGTATTGTAAACGAGATACGTCTCACTTTGTTTGACTGGAACCATACAAGATCAAGTAAACATTTAACATCAATTCTACAATAGCAGAGCTTGAGAGAGGTAGGAAGGAGGCAATGAGAACTGCCAAGGACACTTACCAAGGAGGAAAGAGCAAGCTGTGTAATCTGGGACTCTCTGCTAGCATGAAACAAGAAAAGGCATGGAGAGAGAGGGAGAGAATGAATACATCCTTTTGAAACACACAGATGCATCCAACTTCTCATTCTACCTTAACTACTAGAAAATGTAACTTCAAAGACATACCTTGAGCTTTTTCTCCATACCCAAGAGCACAGAGAATTGATCATAAACTGCCTACGACAACATAAGATGTCACATCACTAATTAAATCTTAACAAAATCAGTTATTCTTTTTATGGTAATTGGTACATTCCAAAGATATAAAAAAATACAAAGTAAATATTCTAATTTTCAATAACTGGCCTCAAAAATATGCTAGGATTGAAAAGAATGTAAAGAGTTTATCACATTTACATGTAGCCAATCAGAAAAGTTTAAATGTCAATCAACAGTCATTATGATGGACAGAATGCCTTTATTTATTTTTATACATTTATGTATTAATGTCATCATTAAAATACATTCCTAGTAGGACACAGTGTATGCACCTGCAGTTCCAACTAAAAAGGAGGCTGAGGCAGAAGGATTGAGTAAGCCTAGAAATTTGAGGCCAGCCCGGGCCACACAGGGAGAATATAAATGAATAAACAAACAAATTGCATTCCTCAATTTCTTTTCACTAGTTGCTTTCTTGTTAGTATCTATTCTATCATGTTAAGATTCCAGGAAAAGATCAAATGACTGTCCTGTCCTCAAAGGAAAGAACTAGAACTGGCTTAAGTGTTAAAGAGACAAGATACAGCCCTGTCTTCTGTACTGGAAGCCAAAAAAGAGTGGAGCAAACTCCTCTGTCAGGGAGAGTTGGCAGCTCTTGGTGTCCGAATTCCAAGGACAAATAGCTGTGCAGTTTCAAGTTGTGTCCTCTTCATACCATGGAGCTCATGCACAAAGTACCATTCTGAAGAGATGAAAATTGATAAATATTGCATAAATTTCTACTACATATGCTTAAAATTAAACTATATTATAAAAGCCCACCCTAGTTTGAGGTTAATAATAATTTATGAAAAATGTTATAATATTTTAAACCAACTAATACACAAGAAGCTGAGAAAAATTCATATGGTATAGAACATAAGCACTGTTTAAAAGAACCTGGTTTACTTAAGTTGCTCCTATGTATAAAAAAATTTAATTTTTACTACTTCCCACTTAATCACTAAACAACTTCTCCTCAAAACACACTTCTTGATCTTTCTTTCTACCCATGAGCACAGAGCATACAGAGCATATAGTACATACATATATACTGTATGAAAATACAAGGATGTCACTCAAATGACTTCAATTAAATATTGACAGAAATCACTTATACCAATTTGTATTCTATGCTGGAAAGATCTTTCTCTTCTTATCTCCTCTTTCTTTATTAATTTATCCTTTTGCTCTTATTTCTCTCCCATTTCACTTTTTTTCCCCTTCATGTTTAGTGATTTAGTATAAACCTGATTTCTGACATTCCATTAACTTCCAAAGTTAGTTCTGATACCTACTCCCTTCCTTCTCAACAAAATACCTAAAGAGTTTATCAATTTAACAACCTACTTGAATCACTATATTTTAAATTTTCATTTACTTGTGATAACTCATGACATCTCAGTGTCAACAGCATTTGACAAAATTGGCAATAGCAACGTTACAGTATTGTTGAGAAAATTCACCAGCTATTGGAACTCAATGTAAAATATCCAAAATATACTCTACCCACTATACTAGACAATAATCATGACTGCATTCATAAAACAAAGTTTCTGTTATTATCAGAATAACTCAAATACGATTTGAGCTATTTTGTGATAGACTGGTAAGGGGTTCACTAGTAAAGACTTGGGCTTTCCCTAAAGGAAATTCACATTTCAACCATCAATCACAGGAAATGAGGAAACTGAAGCTGTCTCATGTCTGGGACAGAGGACACAGCCACAGCTGCTTGCAGAGTGGCAGTCTCAAGAGCTTCCATGGTGGCATGTAGAAAAACAAGGGAAAAGTGAGTCTGAGCAGAAGGGGAAAAACTTGTGCTAGGCGCAGTAAACATTCATTTACAGGTTTATGAATATAGAAGGAAGGAAGTCATAAACTGTATCCTGAAGGAATTCTCAATCTGCATTTAAAATTCCAAATTAGGACTCAGGTTGTAGTTCAGTGGCAGAGCACTTGCCTAGCATGTGTAAGGCACTGTGTTCAATCCTTAGCACCACATAAAAATAAACAAACAAAGGCATCTGTCCATCTACAGCTACAAAAAAAAAAAATTAATTCCAAATTAAAAGAAGAGGTCATAAGGGCCATAATAGTAACACAGAATTTTATGAAAGCCCAGAGAAAAAAGAATGTTTTGCTGGGGTAGGGATTCGGGTGAGGGTTATTTTTTTTTTTTTAAAGGAAGGAAGCAGTAATGCTAGGTAGTCAAAAGAAACATCAAGATATGGCAGAAGTAACTGTCATGCACCAACAAGGGACTCAGTGTACAGGTCAACCACGTTGAATTTTAGTCCCATCACCCAAATGATGGGTTTTGCTCTACTTTCCTTAATGTTTGTTTCTCTACTCATAGTCTTAAGATGGTTTCTGCTTCAGCACTGCTTCCTATAGAACAGAAAAAAGGGTGGGAAAGAGGCAGGGAGCACCAAGAACGAGACAATAAAAGTTGCACCACATATCTCCAACAAACTGCTATGTTCATCCCCTTGTCTAAAGCTGTCATAAGGCCACGTATTCCCTGCCCTAAAGGAGGCTGGGACACATAGGGGATTTTTAATTTTGTTTTGGGAATGTTTTATTTGATCAAACTGTTACATACTTATTGCAAGAAAAAAAATCAGATTTCTGTGGGAAAAAAAAAAGGAGGAAGATAATTAGATTGGTAACTACCAAGATATGCTTAAATGTACTGTATATCTCACTTATCTGTACAACCTAAGATAAAAGTTACTGACATCCCCAAATATCAGCTTCTTCACCTGTGAAACAGTGATGATAACAACTTCCTGGTGGGTGTTTGGTGGGGATTAGAGACTATGTACTTAGACATTCAGTGTGGTCCTGACACGTAAGGAATGCACAGTGAAGTGGAACTGCTGCTATTGTTGCTTGGTTGGTTGATGAATTAGCTAATTTATTAGGAAGGAAGGAATTAGATTTTAATAGGTAAGTATTGGGAAAATAAAATTTCATATGAAGGGCATAACATTGCAAAGATAAGAAATTAAGAAAACATTACCCCAGGAAATTTACTGAGTGTTAAGGAATTCTGTATAGTTCAGCAAGCATGTTAGGTGATAGGTCACAATTGGCCAGTGGCAGTGATGGAAGAGAGAGGTATAAGAACCACATGGAGGATTTTGGAAGCTGTTCTTCAGATAGAGTGGAAACATCAAAGCTTTTGGTGCAGGATGAAATCTGAACTGTGCTTTATTTCAAGACCACTCTGGCAGCAGTACTTGAGACATCCGTGGGTGCTAGAGAGAAACAAAAGCCAGAAGAGTCGTAGGGTCTGACTGACATCCAAGTAAGCCATAAAAAGCTGAAATACAATGTTAGAATAGAAGGGAAAAGTGTGGCTGGTTCAGGAGTCATTACTGAAGCATCAATTACAGAATTTGATATTTCATAAATTATAAAAGGTCAGGGCAAAGGTGACACCAAGCTAGTGAGCTAAACTTTGAATAGGTCATTACCCATCGTGGAGGGTAGGAACCGGCTAGGGAGAAAAAGAACCTCAAAGGGGGAAAAAAAAGTGAAAGGAAAGAATGGAGAGGGAAGTTGAAAGTGAGGAGATATAGAAAAATACTGAGAGTAGAAATGTTGATTAACATAAAATAGATTTAGCAATTTCTTATATTCTTTGGGGTTGTTTAATTCATAAAAAGAATTTTCTCAGGGCAGTTAGAAAATCTATCTTGTCACATACCTAATGTCAGGTGTGTCCTACTCTGTGTGGAAGGTCCCGCCCACATCTATTTCAGAACTTGTATTTGCTGTTGCAGTGCATTAGCTTAGAAATGGTCTGAAAGTATGCAAATGGGTTTCTGGAAGAAATTCACACTCCTTACTTTTTCTGCTCTGATTAGAAAGCAAAATTATTCATCAGGAAATGTTTGGATACAGTTTACCCTTTCTAGAGGCAGAGAGATGAGTTAACTGACCTCAGAGGCTCTGGGCTCAGTTTCAGCTGCTAACAGTCACAATGGAAATCCATCACTAGGCAAGCTGGGGAATCACTGCTGGAATCAAGACACTGTTACTTTGAGAAGAACAGAGTAAGGGACATAAATGGCCTATTGACAAAGTTGGTTGCTATCATTTTTAGCACAAGACATTTGAAACTGGCAGGAAACACCTTTGAAAAATGATAATCTCAAACAGTCTAGAATTAACTTGGTGCTTTCATTTCTTTTCTCAGACTTTTGGTCATTTAGGTTTTGGTATTTTATATAACTTCAAATTGTGTAAATCTATTCTCAAGGTGGCAGGACAGAAAAGTTATACTCTAGAAGTATTCCTTCTGAAGAATTACTCCTGAAATGATTTTAGCAAAAGTTATTTGCAGATACAATTGCTTTCAGTAATTATTCAGTATTATTTCATGTAAAATGTAAGTTCACTTTAAGGCTCAGAGACCCTTTTAAAGAGGTTTCATGTATTTTCCTCCAGTATTTCAGTTTACTTTATAGGCAATCAATTTTCCCCTAAATGAAGTCACAAAAATTTGTGAAAGCCTTCAATTTGATACTCTCTGTGCCTAAGGCACTTAATTCGTATCAATGCAAAAATGCACAATTTTATTCTGCTGCAGTATCCCGCATGCAGTATGTGATTAGGACTAAATAGTTCCAGGAGTCAAAGTGGCTGTAAATTAACTCCTATTAGAGGGCTATTAGTTTTGTTTTGTTCATCTTTTTGAACTTTATTACCTGTTATAGTTACAAGGTCCCATGAGCTTATGGCACTAATTCTAGAAACAGTAAAAGTAATAGTTGGTTATGTAATGATATCCAAAAAATAGCCTTATAATAGCAAAGGTTTCTTTGTGGTGCATCCTCAAGTTGGCAGCTATCTAGAATAAAATTCACTGGTTCTCCTTCCTCCTTCAAATAATGGAAGTACTATGCTAGTCTTTGATTCTAATTCTGAGGCCCCCAACTGTTGACTAAATAATGACTTGCATGTATATGGGACCTTTCTTGTACAGTTCATTGGCATAAATACCGACGAAGGAAATAGGAGATCTCTGGAATAATTTCCTGCCCAATTCCCGTTACCATGTGTTCTATGGAGTTAAAAAGTAAGGGGTAAGTCAAGGTCACTCAGAGATTAATTTTTAACATTAAGTCTAGTGTTCTCTTCGTCACCTTATCTTTATTAGCTTGTAAGTCACACTTAGCCTGTGGTATAAGTTTAAAAATTGTGAAACACAGGTAGTGTCTGGACCAAGGTATCATACTTTCCAAAAGCTTGCATATTAAACCATTTGCTCAGAACATAATGCCAAGGAAAAGAATTCAAAGAACCTGGATTAGGTTGCTTTTGGTAGTTCTCATTACAACCTAAGAAATTAAATTACAAATTAAAATGCTGAAATAATCCTGTAATTAGTGCTGTTGTGGCTAATGAAAAGCTTTCCATTTCTAACATCTATTTCTGGGACATTTATTTTCATGAAAGTGAGTTCCACTTACCAAGTACTAATGAAATATTTGTAAGTCTGCAACTGTGTTTGGATTCTCTTAAAGAAAATCATAGCACCAAACTCAGGGGTAGTGTGGGATGTTCATAGGATTATGTCAGTGCTCTTCCTATTAACACTGATTTCAATTAGTGCTATTGATCTTCAGCTACATGCCAGGGCCTGTGCTAGCCCCCTCCACAAACATGTTTAATTTTCTCCCAAACATGGTGGCTTAAGCACGGCAATCTCAACTTCACAAATGATGACATTTCAGAATTTTGAGACTTATTTTGATGCTTTGTCCATAAGTGTAACAATAGCAAGATAAATTGGTGTGTCTACATCTTTCATTGGGGCCCAAGGATAAGCTAATATATGATGACATTTTAATATTCATCATAGATTTATTCATGCATTTATAAAGGCTAATATTTTTAGCAAACAAATTTTAATCAAGTGACATAAAATGAAATTTTGGGCTGTGATAATAGGACTTTATATATTTATATATTGTTTGTTTATTAAATATTATTTCAATTAAAATATACAAAAATAGATTTCTTTAAACTCTGTCAATACCTACTCATTTTAATTTGATGCTGGGTCTCCACCATGCTAAGGTAGAAGTTAAAAATAAAAATAAGTATAAAAAACATGTATGTTGAACTTATATCCATGTATGTCCTCTAAATGTGAATGTTCTATGAACTGATTTAATCCTCACAATCCTTTAAGTTTCAGATTATTATTATTATTATTATTCCCATTTTAGAGACAAAGAAATTGAGACACAGAGAGCTTAAGGACATTTCCAAATTTATACAGCTAGCAAGTGACATACAATGTAAGCAGTCTGCCCCCTGAATACAGGCCCTTTGACACCATTCTCTATTGCTACTCAGTTTGAACTTCCGATAGCCTAGTTCAGTGACCTATGAGATAATCTATATTTTGATAGTTGGATTTTTCTGTTGAAATTCCAAATTTCTAATCTTTAACTATTTATTGGCGAACAAATTACATCCACTTCAATACATATTTATGGAGAGTCTGTCATCTGCCAATTTTCTGGATGCTTAGGTATATAAACTAATTTTGTGCCTCTGAAACAGTAGAAAATACAAAAAAAAATGTTGTTATGGATTCTGCATAAAGCAGAGCCTCTGATAAAGCCTTAATTAAGTAAAGTGGTTAATTTAGGAGTACAGTCTCAATGAACTGAAGCTAGGAATGGGGGAGTGGTACTCTGGAAGAAACAGTAAGTTGGCCTCCACTCTGGCTGACACTGCACAGCATTCCTTGCTACCTGCCTAAGTGCATCTCTTACTCCTTTCTTGTCCAAACAAACACATTTTCTGCTCTTAAGCCTTTGTCCTTGCTAATTTTCTTTACCTGAAATGATTGTTCCCCATATATTGGATGACTAATTCCCTTAGTTCCTTAAGATTTTTCTTAAAAGTCATGTGCTAGTGAGGCCTCCCTCACACACACACAAAATATATATATATATATATATATATATATATATATATATATATATATATATATATATATTTATATATATCTCAGAACCCCCTCCAACATTTCCAATCGCCTTTTTTTTTTTTTGGTTGCATTCTTCTCCTTGGCATTTATTATTTTATTATACTTTATTTTTCTCTCTCATTTATTGTTTGCCTTTACCACCAGCACATAAGCACCTGAAACTGCCAAGCATATAAGATACACTCAATAGAATTTTGCTAAATGAAAGAATAGGTGTTCTCAGAGGCATCCATTTGCTTCCTAGATACCTATGATTACAGCAAAGAGAGAGAGAGAAGAGGGAACGAGGAAAGAAGGAAGAGATGGAGGGAGGGAGGAGAAAAGAGAAAAAAAATAACATTTGAAACCAAATATAACTTTTCAATATACAGGTAGTCAGTAGGTTTCACTATCAAGATTTGTTTTGAAACAACAACAATAATAAAAAAAAAATGTTTCCAGGGCTGGATATGTAACTCAGGTTAACACCCTAGCCTAGCATGCAAGGTACTCGGGTTGAATACTGAGGACCCCACACACACAAGTTTCAATTTTTTTTTTTTGGCACCATTAAGGGTATTAAGAACAATTTCAGGTTGATTAAATAGCAGGGTTTTATGATAGATAAAGATAAATAAAGAAGATGAAATCCTTGATATGCAATCTATAAGTTCTTTCATAGAGGAAGAAGAAAGGTTTTCCCTTCCAGAACAGGTGATGGTGGGGGGGAAAAAAAGAGAAAAAAGCCCTTTAGATATAGATGATGTTCTGCCTACACTCCTGAGAGTGAAGTATTAATCAAGTTGAGAGGAAAACCAATAACTGGAAAAGCTTTGGTTCCATCTCCTACTTGATACTCTGGAAGTAGGTTACCATGAACCAGTCTCTCAACGACATTGGGGCAAGAGGAGGAGGGTTATAACAGTGTTGGGGAAGTGGAGGGAAGAGGTTTTACAGTTACTCTGTGGGTAGTATTTGAGGTTCCACAAAGCCTGTGCATAGCACAAAAGCTTCCAAAAGTTCTCACCTATTTGAAGGAGGAACTACTGACATTTCAGAGATTAGCTGGGTGCTCACCTAAGGTGGTTACAATGCAGAGATTAAAGTCCTCCTACAGCCAAATATTTCCAGGTGAGCACCTGGGAGCAAAAGGGAGACAGGCCCAGAGCAAATGCAGGATCTACAGTGCCAACCAAGACCAAAGACAGGTTGTAGTGAAAGGAAAAATAATTAGGTTCTGACTTAGTTAAGACAAACAGACCACCATTTCCTAGCCGTAGATTTCATTCATTATCACAGCAAGAAACTTGAAAAGTGAAGGATACCAACAGTTAAGGATATCAATAGAATAGACAAGTTAAGGTTATCAATAGTTGCAAATCCAAGACCAACACAAAGACTAAGAGGCATTTGCTCCTTCAATGAGCATCTTAAACAGTCCATCTTATTGTTTCTTTGAAGGAGGCAGGCACAGAACAGATAGTCCTAATAAAGAGTTGACCTCTGAATTGACTAAATGTTTCCTTAAATTGTTTTCACTATAAAAAAGCTGAATAAACTTAAGCTATACCTGGAATTGGAAAATTAAAGTTTTGTTTATCCCAATCATTCAATTCACTGAGGTAAAAGAGGGCTCAGGAAAACTTCATTATAGATAGATAAAATCCTAATATTCTTTGCATATCAGCTTAATAATAGATTTTCTACTTGACAACAATAGCAGAGACATCATCCCTCACCTCCCTAAACAGTTCTGAATTTAAAATATTATGACTCATTCAAAACCAACATACCCAATCAATTCCTCAGATGCTACTGCACTCTGATCATAATAAGAATAGAACTTCAACTCTTTTCAGAGTCTTGAAGTTTACCGTTCTGACAAAAGATATATGAACAAGAAAAATAAGCTTTTAGAATGATGGAAATATTGGTTCTCAACATAACCATGAGGCTATTAAATATAAAAATGTGTATGTGGAAAAAATAAACACAGTTCAATTGACTTTCTTCTTTTTCCATGATTCCAAGGAAATTCAGGATGAACTTCCTTCATATTAATCATCCAGTCAACCAACATCCAAAGCAGGAACTGACATCTTAAAAATATTTCCTAATGGATATATGATATATTTATCATATATCATATAAATATCATCATGTGATTTGAGGTTAAACGAATGAATCAGGATATCCATTAATAAATATCATGCTTCTAAACAAAAATTGTTTCCTTAAAAACAATGTAAAATATCTTTGCTTTAATTTAGTGGAAGATTCTTTAACTGTGTTTATTAGGAAGAGATTAGTTCAACACAATCTATAAAAGAGAATCTCAGTTCTTGCATTGGTCATATGATGAAGGAACTTAACCTGTACTTTGCTGAATCTAACTGCTATTTTTGAAAGAAAAATAAAGAGTTATATCCTGGTGTTGTTTTGTTTGTAAGTAGCTAATTAAGAGAGATTCTTGGCTAAGCAATTAGGCTAATGCTTCAGCAATTAGTTAAATTATAGATTGAAATCTAAGACTCACTTGGGAAAATCAATGTTCTTGAAAGCTTATTGACTAATCAAGACCAACTATTCTACCCTATAAAAGCTATTTCCAAAATAAGAAAGGAAGAATTAATTAAAATATCATTTCACAAAATATAATTTCATGTAGGTGTTCAAGCCACTTAAAATACTATTATTGATTTCAATATATCCTCTAAAATTAAAAGCATTCTGTAAGATATTCAAAGGTAAAATGAGATATGTACATATTTCATTGCTTTCCATATGCAGTTTATATCAAATGGTTAGGTAATCTGCCATATGAAAAACAACTTATTTTTAAATGTCTTCTTGGTCAAGGGTCAGATTTTCTCTCATATAAGAGGAAAAAGGAAAAGAAAGGGTGGGAGGATCTCATGAAAATCAAAAGGAGATCAGTAGACTAGAGGAAAGGACGAGGAGGAGAGGGGAAAGGAAGGGAAAGGGGAAATTTTGTACAATAACATTGGCCAAATTATAGTGTAATATTGTGTGCATGTACAATATGTAACAACAAATTCCACCAATATGTACAACTGTAATGCACCAACAAAAAAAATGGAAAAAATCACATGAAACAAAAAACAAGTCTTTTCACTGGCATTGTACACCTATAATGCTGGCTATTTGAAAGAAAAAGACAGAAGAATAGAAATTTTAAGTCAATCCCAGGCAATATAGCAACATCCCAGTTTCAAAGAAAAGATGTATGTGTATATATATATATATATATATATATATATATATATATATATGTGTGTGTGTGTGTGTGTGTGTGTGTGTATATATATATATATATACAAATATATGCATATTTTAAATTATATATCTAATATATATATAGATATAGATATAAATATAATCTCACTACTAGTACTATTCTCTACATGATACTCCTGCTAACCACATTCTATACTCAGTCATTGGTACTTTCTCTCCTTTCTCTGACTCCAGTTTGCACTCAACGGTAATTGTTTCTAAATGGTAGTATATCACACTCAAAAACCATTTTCTTTGGAGATCCTCTTTTCTTTTGGTGCTGGGGTTTAAACCCAGTGTCTTGTGCTAAGCTGAGCTGCAATGCAGGCACTTTTGGGGATTTTTTTTTAAAGTAAAAATGATTATAAGTAAACACAGGTATCAGACTTAGTAGTGAATTCACTGATTTGAAAATACTATTGTAAGTTTAAGACAAGTAAGGAAATAACAAATAATCAAACAATAAATCTAGTAAGTTTTATGTCCACACAGTAATAATTAACCAGTTAATTTGGAGAAATATAATCTTTTCCTCTAATTCAACATTAGAGAATTTTCCAAGACCAAGAACAAGATAATCATAAAATTTTAACAGACTATTTCCCCTAAGATTTTAAAAACTAATGACTTAGAAAAATTATATGATTGTTCTATTGAAATAACACCCCAAAGTTAAAGATTATCAAGCACAATAAAATTATAGAAAGTTAAATATGAATCCGAGCCTGGATCTCATTATATTTCTGATAGTATATCATCTTTAAAAAGTTGAAAAAATGAATAATATAAATGTGTGTTGTACATTGATTTAACTCATTAATAAAGTTCCAAAATTGCAGAAATTGCAAAAATCAGCCACCAGTCCAGATCTCAAAAACTCGTTCTTTTCAATAGTAATAAAGCATTTCCAATTCACTTAAGCTTACAAATATACACACAACGATGACAACAAAATCCTCAAATATTATTGTTGGAAACAAAGGGAGGTTTGTCTCATTTTATCTTGACCTGTGAAGGTAGCACAAGGTGTTAATTAACCATATCAGCCTCCACTTAGGTCAGCACACTGAGAGCCAAATAGTGTTGAACAACCACCAGGCCACAAATTAACTTCCACAAACAATTCATACAGAATTCAAGATAGCCTCTATTATTCCAGATTTTGGGCTACTTTAGTCTGAGGCTAAGGAACAAAACCCAAGAAATTCATCTCAATACAACTCTGTAGTGTCTATAAATTAAACTTTCCTCAAGGTCTCTAAAAAATAATGAGTTTTCTGGCTTGCCAAACAGAAAGTAAGGTTATTTATAGTCTACAAGTTCTTAAACACATATCAGACCAATTTTCAGAGATTGTTTTATGGACACAGAGTTCAATAATGATGTACAACCATTAGTCCTTCAGGGTAGGCTTGTCAGACTGATAAAATGAGACTTCTCATATATGACATTTCCAGGAGTGGTCTTGGGTACACCGTCAATTGATCTAATTGTACCATGGTAAAAAGGGGGACATATTATTGTGTCTGTATGATTAACTATATTGTCATTTTTTTTAAAAAAAAGAGCAAAAAAGACTTGTGAAAGTATTTGCTCTTCAATTCTGAGGCCTTGGGAAGACTCACTTACCATTTAAAACATGTTTCATTTCAGTTTGTAAAAGTACATTCTAGTAAACTGAGGGGTAGAGAGAGATCTATAAAAAAGGAAATTCTTAGATATTATTAGAAAAAACATTAAAATTAATATCAATAGTTATATTTCCCTCCTTTTAAAATTTTGGGGTTTTTTTGGGTGGAGGGGTACCAGGAATTGAACACAGGGGCACTAAACCATTGAGTCACATTCTCTACACTATTTTGTACTTTTTATCTAGAGACAGGATCTCACTGTATTGCTTAGCACATTGCCATTTGTGATGCTGGCTTTGAACTTGTGATTCTCCTGTCTCAGCCTCCCAACCACTGGGATTATAGGTGTGCACCACTGCACCAGGCAAAACCTTGGATATTAGGTCAATAGTCTGTTTTTGTAGATTGTTCTTTTTAGACTGAAAAATTATTTAAAGTCCTGAGTCAGGCTTCTGGAACCATCTTACTGTTATCTAAGGGTGACACTATAAGATCCATATCCTAAACCCATAGCCTGTATCTTGAAGTACCAATAGTTAAGAGTAAATGGTTGAGTTTGCCATAGCAGTTTTCTATTGCTACATTGCCATGGTTTTAGCATCTTACAGTGACCTCCACCTCACTGGGTGAGATGGCACATACCTGTAATCCCAGCTGCTCTGGAGACTGAGTCAGGAGAATTTGAGTTCAAAGCCCTCAGCAAAAGCAAGGTACTAAGTAACTCTGTAAGACCCTGTCTCTAAATAAAATACAAAATAGGGCTAGGGATGCCCCGGTACCAAAACAAACAAACAAACAAAAATATCAACCCTCCCCCTGCCCCATAACCTCCACCTATTACCTACAGATTTGTGTGCCAAGAGTCCTAGTGGACTCAGCAAGGTACCATGCTCATATCTCACAATGCTGAAATGAAGATGGTGACTAGCATGGGCTCCTATCTGGGAAAGACTGTCATTTACAAGCACCTTTGGATCATTGATAGAATGAAGTTCCACAAGACTGTGGATCAAAGGATTCTTTGCTGGCTATCACTCTTGAGCCTGTTCTCTGCTCCTGGAGGAAGTCTGTACCTTTGTCACATGCCACATCCCACTGCCATCTTCTAAGCACCAGCAGTGAGGCAAATCCTTCTAAAACTTTAACTATTCCCTAACTTTTCCTTCTGCTTCCAGCAGGAGAAATTGTATTTTTTTTTTTTTTTTTTTGTATAGGTAGTGCTGGGAATTGAACTCAGGGTCTTCTGCACTCCGGGTAAATGGTCTAGCACTAAACTATATCCCCAGTCCAACTCTCTGCCATTAAAGGGTTTCTGTGATTAGGTTAGAGACATCCGACTATTCTTAAGTGATTAGTAACTTTAATTACACCTGCAAATTCCCCTTCCTCATATAATACAATATATTTACAGGCCTGTTATTGTATCATTTCACAGTCCTGAGGATCATAAGAGAATTTTTGTAATAAAAAGTAGCATTTGTAAGATTCTGCCCACCACACGGTCAGTCCTTTTTCACAAGGTTCTGAGATGTTCTTTTAAGTTTGTAGTTTACAGCAAAGCCTTTAAACCAGGAAGAGAGAAAAGAAGAAACTATATGTGGATGTTATGACTAAATTTTTCAGTTAACTTATTATAACTGACAATATCAGAACTGGAAGAAAACCCTCTGTTGGGGTGTCACTCATAACTACTTTACACAGATTTGTTCAATGTTTCCCTTAAGAGAAAGAACATATTATGACAATGTGGGCATTGACAATTCTCCAAGCCTTCATATAAGGTGTAATAAATAAAGTATTCTTACTGATAACATTAAAAATATAGCATAATTATATTCCTAGTATTTAGAGAAGGCAGAAATTGTCCTTAGCGTGCTACTTATTGCCATGCAGATTTTATAATAGTGTGCAGCTCCTTAAAAAATATGGAGGAGCTGAGGTTTAGCTTAATGATGAGCACTTGCCTAGCATGTGTGAGGCTCTAGGTTTGATCTGTAGTAACACACACACACACACACATACACACACAACACACACACACAGTAAAACAAGCAAAAACTAATAATAGCATCCAATTTTTATGAAGTAAAAGAAAAAAAATAGAATTGTCCATGGCCCTGGGAAATCTCCAAAACAGCAAAATAACTTAAAGTACATATTGAAAATATTATTATTTGCATTTTAGAATGTGATCTTAGAAATGAAAAAAAAAAAACTAGTTGTAGACATTTGGTCACTTAAAAAAGAATTATAGATGCCTGAGAAGAGTAAATAGTTTTGTTTGGCTACCTATGAATAAAAGAGGAAATAAAAAAATTAAAATAAGAATTATGATTTGTTTTGTTTGTAAATGACAAAGGATATTTAAAAATAAAGAACAGCAGCATAAGTTTTCAAAAACTATCAAGGTGACATACAGATTCCTATCCCCTAAGCAAATTCACAAAAAAAAAATTTTTTATCACCTCCTGTTAAAAGCAGACAGAATTTTCTAAGACTTACTTGCAATTTTAAGAAAGAATAGAACAAATTCTATCTTTTTATAATTTTAATATTTGGCAAAGACTTATTCTCAAGCTTCTAATTTAAAAAAAAATATGAACAAACTTATCAGACCTGAGCAAATTTGCAGAAGATTTAAGATATTACAATGCTTGTTTTCACAGTTATCATTTATAGAAAATTACAAACCAAAGCAACTAAAATTTACTCTCTACAAACCTCCTACAATGGTCTATATCTATTTGAGTTTATTTTTCACTATCTTCTTACACTTTGGAAAAGGCATTTTACCTGAGGATGATGTTACTCTTCCTCTCCTTCTGTCAGCTAGAAGAGTCTCCGTTATCTTGATTCACAATCATAGTGCTCTACCACTGTTACTCCTAGTACAGGTTCCATCACCAATATTAATTACACTCTAAGGAAAATAACTAACTGCCATTACATAGAAATAATAGAGGGGTAAGTAATTGAGAAATTTCATTCCCAAGCATTTTAGAAAATCACAAATACAATCTGGCTTCCTTTCTAAGTAAGAGAAATCAGCATGCATACTAGTTTGATCCAGAAATGTAGCTACTCTTTAACAAATAAATATTGTTGGTCAGTGTTTCAGTATTCTACATTACTTAAAAATTATCCAAATGGGCTTGGTGGCACACACCTGTAATCCCAGTGACTTGAGAGACTGAGGTAAGAAGACCACAAATTCCAGCCAGCCTGAGCAACTTAGTGAGACTCTTGTTACAAAATAAAAATAAAAAGGATCCAGAATGTTGCTCAGTGGTAGAGCATCCCTGGACTAAATCTCCCCAGTACTGCCAGAAAAAGAAAAAAAAAAGAATTCCAAATAATACTAAGTAATTAATTAGTTTTAATATTAGTTCTAAGTATTGAAGTTAACTCAGGAATATGAAATTATGTTTAAACTGATACAAAAGATAATTTTTAAGTTTGTTAGAGTTATAATACAATTAACTTGAATACATAATTGTTTTAATTTTTTTTTCTTAAACTGTAAACACTAGCCTGGCACGGTGGCTCACTCCTGTAATGGCAGCAGCTCAGGAGGCTGAGGCAGGAGATCTCCAGTTCAAAGCCAGACTCAGAAATAGTGAGGTGCTAAGTGACTCAGTGAGACCATCCCTAAATAAAATACAAAATAGGGCTGGGGATGTAGCTTAGTGGTACCCCTGAGTTCAATTCCAGGTCCTAAAAAAAAATTGTAAATAATACATGGGAATAATATTAGCTTATCTAATCAATAAACAGGAAAAGGAGTTAAGGAAATCTAGGTTTAGTCTCTTCACTAGAAAACAAACTCAAATCTTAAATAAATAAATAAAGCAACAAATAAATGACATGCTTATATTATACTTCCATAGAGAAATGATGTAGATATACTGCTATTTTTAAATTCTGAAATGTTTAAACTAGTTTCATGTGTTCGTAGAGTCACCTTGATTATGTAAACTTGCTTTTCATGTAGAAAGGCTTCTTTCTTGCCAGTTCTGTGAAAAGGGCTTTTTTTCTTCAGCATCTAAATTTCTTAAAATTTTAGAACTTTAGTTTTTTTTTAATTTTCTGGGAATTATCATAACTTTAGATTCATCTAAGTGTTTGTCCTTAATAAGAAATAAAAACTGAACTCTATTATTATAACAGACTTTATACCAAATATTTTAATACCTTCCAGAGCTATAAAAATATTCCATCCTCATTCATTGAGCACCAAGTTTTTTCACCACTACAGACAGGCTGGACACTCATAGCTCCAGCTTTGCAGTTTCTGCTATAGGTTAAAAGAAACACAGCGACACGACACACCAAACTCATGTGTTTTTACTGTTGCGGAAAGCTTGGTCCTTGTCCCTGATGCCAATCCAATAATGATGACGTGGTTCTGAGAAAAAGGAAAAAGAAGGTTTATTGTTTTGCTAGCAAAGGAAACACACATGGGACTACTGTTCCAAAGGTTGTGATTCTGCCCATCAGCAGGAACAGGGGGCTTTTAAAGAGGTGACTCAAAGGCTACATTCCATGTGTTTTCTGTCCTAATTCGCTAGTTAATTTGGGAGACAGTCATTTCTGAGATCTTCTGATAAGCATCCCCAAAGTCTGGATTACTTCCTTCCTATAGTGGGTGTGTACACAAGGACAGATAACTCTGCCTAGGATGGGGAAGAAATGTAATCCTGTTTCCCCTGAGATGAGGGAGGGGGAGATATTAGGTAGGAGCAGGGACAGAGGAAGAGAAAGAAACATCTCCACTTTAAAAATAAGTTGCAGAGCAGCCAGGGTTACATATTCAAAGCATAAAGTGGACCACTGCTATATGACCTCAAAGAACTCTTTCCCAGAGGGAATGAAATATTTTTGTGATTGATTTGAGTTTACAAATAGACAGTCTGAAAAACAAACAAACAAACAAAAAGCCTTTAAATAGGCACGATACATTCTCTATCATCTCTTACCTAAAACACCCTTATCTACTCAACAGAGATTGGGGCTTCAGCCAAAGGAGATTATTGGGGCTTCAGCTGAAGGGAGATAGCATTGACTAAGGGAGTAGGCTGCTGCCTGAACAAAGCAAACTCTTAATGAACTGCTTGGGTAGGCTAGAGTCTGTTAATTTCCAGCAGCCAGGGGCATATGACTTTCAAACATCCAAAAGATGTTTCTTCTTGTGTACGAGAATGGATCTTAGGAATTCATGGTCAACTTGTACTCTGATGCTATCATCCTGTACAAATACCCTCGCCATGTGGCTCCATCTGGGCCTTCCAGTAGGATTGAAAGACTTTAGGTGCTCGGGCTAATATAATTGCTGAAAAAGATCAGGATAGAAGAAAACGCATACCACTTGAACAGGCTATCACCATGTCTACATGCAGAGCTGAGTAGAACTTCACCCAAAAGTTAAGGCAGCAAAGGTATAGAGATAATGTGAAGACACAAGTCACATTCCAGTCACTCATTAGGCATTTGCAGGTCCAAAGAAAGAGACTGTGTTAAAAACTTAGCTTGAGCTATTTCTTATAAGTGCCTTTATTAAAGAAAACTGAAACTTAAGGCTATCCAATCAGAATCTATCAACTAACTTACAGTTTTTTATAACAAGGGACTCTCCAACAGGATAAGCTGAATAGGGCAACTGCATAACCACAACCAATCAAACATTTTCTTTGCTTTCCTTCCCTATTTGCACTATAAAAGCTGTCTCCTTGCTTTTACTCGGTGGAGTCCCCAAACTACCTCTGATTTAGAGTTGCCTGTTTCATGAATCATTGTTTTCTCAAATAAACTTTAAAATTTTGTTGTGAACAACAACAAAAAGAGTCAGTGTTTTCAGCAAACATGACTTTCAAGTTCCAAAAAAGTACCTTAAGCAACTCTTATCATCCTAATCCACACATCAGAGGTGTTATCCACAGCAAAGCTAGTGGAAATTAATAAGGCATTGCCTAGCTCTGTGACCTCCAAAATCAGTGATATTTAAATTGTCTGAAATTAAGTGACACTAAGTTTATTTAGTTTTTTCCCAGGTAGCCATTTCATCTTGTGCAAACATCCTGCTTATGTCGCTCTATCAAGGTCCCATGATGAGTCTGTTGAAAAAAGCACAAAGGTAAAGAGGCAGCATGCCATACTACAGGACTAATAGTTTATTGCACCCAGAGGTTATTTTGTTGTCCCAGGCTTTTGTACCCCCATAATAGTCCCTGACTGTCTCAAGACCATAACCATACTCTCATCTATTACAGCTACTAATAGGCAATAAATTATTGACTGTGAATGAATCAGATTTGCAAATACAGAAGATACTCTCAAGTAGTTGAAAATAGCTGTGTATTTTGATACTGCTGTGGTTTGGATGTAACACATTCAAAGATGTATGTGTTAAAGACTTGCTCTTCAGCTAGTGATACTACTGAGAAATGTTGAGGACTTTGATAGGTAGGCTCAGAGAGGGAAGTTAGGTCATTTAGGTCACTGGGGGTGTGCCCTTAAAGAGGATATTTGAGATTCTAGCCCCTGTTCACTCTTGTTTGCTTCTCAGTGGCAAAGATGATGTTCTTATTTGTTCTCAGTAGCCTATTAACAATAAATTGTGATTCAAATAGAGCTGATGAAATTACATTACTTTATATCCTATATTTTTATTCCATATCCTGTTGTCCATAATTCACTGTCAAGTTAGAGATTATACAAAGTGACCCATGCCCAGTGTAATGTATGTCCAAGGAAAAGAACATGTGACATTGGACTTCTTCATTGTATAACATATCAGAGATACTTAAAGGCTCAACAAAACGTATCCCAAAGTACTATTACAATATGCTTAATCCTAGAATTTATATAAAAGACCACTCTTTGTACCAATATTGCACACATTCTCAAGATCCAATTATTTTTGCACTGATTTTTTTCTTTAAATTAGAAAAGGTAGCTAACCTTTGACAATGTGATTAAAATCAGTCACCTTAAATTGTGGAACACTTGGCTATCAACATTAATTTCCTGTAAACACTACAGGAAATTCATTACATTTTCATACTTTTCTTCTTCCCTTTCCCCATCCCCTTTTTCTTCTTTTTTGTTTTTTGTACCAGAGATTGAACCCAGAAGTGCTTGACAACCAAGCCACATCCCCATCCCTTTTTCTTTTTTAATTTTGAGACAGGTTCTCACTAAGTTGCTAAGGGCTTGGGCCTTGTTAAGGGCCTTGCTAAGTCGCTGAGGCTGGTTTTGAACTTGTGTTTCTCCTGTCTCAGCCCCCTGAGTCACTGGGATTATAGGCATTTGCCACTGTGCTAGGCCAAATCACCCATTTCTTTATTGACTTTTTTTCTTTTCTAGTTAATTAGAACTAAATGTAATGATACACCGTTCTCTTTTTGTTTCAGTAAAGTTCCTATAGATGTCATGGCTTTTGTTTTTGAAGGGAGAGAGAAATCAATACAAGAGAACCAAAATAACTTTAGAAGGCATTTACAATAAAAAGGAAAAAGAAATGATTCATACACTTAAAAAAAAAACCCAGCATTTTGGTTTTGTGGTTTGGTTTTCTGGTAAGATACAGGCAACTGCTAAAGTGTCTCCTCCTCCTCCTCCTCCTCCTCCTCCTCCTCCTCCTCTTCCTCCTTCTCCTCCTCCTCTTCCTCCTTCTCCTCCTCTTCTACTTCCTCGTTCTCCTTTTCTTTCTTCTCCTCTTCTTTCTGCTCCTCCTCCTCTTCCTCCTCCTCCTTCTCCTCTTCTTCTTCTTCTTCTTCTGGTATTTGGAATGAAACACAGGGAGAATTTAACACTGAGTCATATCCCCAGCACTTTTTATTTTAAGACAAGCTGTCACTAAGTTGGTAAGGGTCTCTCTAAATTGCTGAGGTTGGCTTGGAACTTTCACTCCTCTTGCCTCAGCCTCTGGAGTTGCTGGTAGTACAGTTGTACACTACCATGCCCAGTTTGAGTGTTTTTTGGTTTATTTGTTTGCTGTTATTGTTTTGTTTTGTTTTAGAGCTTTGTAGTAGTTGGATTTATCCTGACATACTTATACATGTATAGAAATCTACTTCAGTTCATAATCCCCACTGGAGTGTTTTTTTAATAATAACACCACTCCCCCTCCAGAAAAAAAAATTAAGGCATCAAAAAATCTACCCTTGCATTCTCAGAAAAACCTATCACAATTTACAGCAAAACCCTGTTAAGTTCACTGCCAAGAGAGCTGGAAGGGGACAGATAAACAAGGAGGGTGAGGATGGAAACATCTACACAGAATCAATAGAATCTGGTACTTTTTCTTTTTTTCTTCCCAAACTGAAAGAAATAGGAGTGATCATCCCTTTCTCTGCCCTATCAAGAATAACCACATTCTGTTTGATGCTTCTGTGAGCTTAATGGAAGCCTGGCTGAATCATTCTAATCCTCATGAACTCCCTCCCTGTGAGTGATGCGGCAGGAGGGCAGTAAAGCAATCTTGCTAATCCATGTATCACTTTTAAATGAGTCAATCCTTTTCAGGTTCATGTTCAGTTTTTCTCATTTCTGTCTCTTCAGTATGGCCTTTGGGCGTGTTGGGGCTTGTGTGAACTCAGAGAACAAAGGGTAAATGGCACCAGAGATCCACATGGGAGCTGTCTATGGATCCTGCTGGGCTGATCTCTGTTCCCTGTTACCACTGAAACACAGCAGGATGCTTAGTGCAGCTCATAGGCTCAGCTCTTTATCCTGACCCTAGGCCAGACTCTCTCAGCATCCTCTGGAAATTTCTGGCCAAGAAATTACATGAAGGCAGGGACATCAAGTTGGACTCATTCACTCTCCAAGGTCACCCCACTGCATTACATTGGAATGCCTCCTACTGGAGGCCTAAGGACACAGGCTGTTTCCCCTCAGTGTTTTCAGACTCTTACTTTCCTTACATTTACCTTTCTGGAATTTCCAATTGTTAAGAGAAGACATACAGGCGAACACTTGAACACTTCCTTCTGCCTCTTGACAGTCTCCCCCAGGCACTTCCCTAGTCTGAAAGAGGTGAGCTTTCTCCTTCCATTTCCTCTCTGGCAAGAACCCAGACCCAGCCACAGCCTCTTTCTTTTAAAAAAACACTTGGCTAGTAGTTGGCTTAGCCTTGAGGGTAGGTGATGTGTTTCTCTACTAGTTAGAAGAAACACTGAGATCTAGGGATCTCAGGCATGTGCTCAAAATGCAAGCTGCTCTGTTACCAGGGTCTGGAGATGACTAAGCAGGGGGACACATTGCCATAATGTCAAATATAGTATTTCTGTTACAGACATTTAATTGTTGCTTTTTAAAGTACAGTAAGAATATTTGGGGGGGAAGATCATACAGTAGATTATTTTTTGTTCCTCTAAAAACATGAATGAGGTTATGGGTTGCATGAAAATGAGAATTCTTTGAGTAAATAAGTTTCAGTGTGCCTCAAATGCTTAAGTGGTATGCATTAGAAAATCACATTCGCTCACAGTAATTCATTCATTTAACGAACTCATAGTGATAGAGATAGAACAACATAAAAAGCAATCAGGGCCTCTGCACTTACAGAATTTTGATGTGAGGCAGGAAGATGTACACTATAGAAGCATGTAGTCATAAAATACATATGCTTAGAGCTTCATTATGCTACCACAGAAGTCAAGTAAGAGTATTTTTTCCAAGATAACATTATTAAATGGCCTTATTTGAGACAAAGAGATTCTTTCAGTAGAATTAAGTTGCTATGGAAACATATTTTCATCTCCTGGTTTGGGGAAATGAAGACACTAAAATATCTTTTGTGACCACTGCAATGATCAGTCATTTCTACTTCTAAAGTAAAGAGGCTGGTAATATGCTTTGCTAAAATTATTTTTTTAAAAAGTTTTGTTGAGGTATGCCCTACTACAATAATACATGCTTGCTCAATTTTAGCTGTAATTATTTGTTCAATGCCATCACATGCAAGGTCATATAAACCAAACATTTAACAATTTAAGGTCAATAATGGGAAGGATAAATAAAGACATTGGTTTCAAAAGCTGAAGGTCTTTAATCAAAAGACAATGACTTCTTGGTAATGGGTTATAGGAAAATAGTCATGAACACATACTTTAACTTGTGAAGCTTCATAATTTTTTCATAATTTAAAATTTAAGATATGTCTTAGAGATATGAAAATGGGAAAAAATCTGATAGCTTTGGAAGTTATCAAAAACAGCTGCTGGGCAAAGTAATGAAAATAAATAAGCTTCTTTAAACTGCAGATTAAAACTGAAAAATACAGGAGTGTTATGAATGGACCCACAAATGAGAAAAAAAACTTAGTCAGTAAAAACATTTTCATTAATTTGAAAATAAGTTTTTAACTATCTGCCAAACACTAGTGGAGTGCTAAAAATAAAATAGGGCAGGATATTAGTTTGCAGTGCTGGGGATTGAATCCAGGGCTTCATGTGTGCTATGCAAGTGCTCTAACACTGAGCTACATCCCTAGACCTATTAATAAAATAATTTATATATTTATCTGACAAAGGCTCATGAATAAAATGAGCACATTTGCTTTTCCTTTATTTTAAGGAAGACTCATAGCTTCCTTGGTTTTCAGTTCTGATTTTCTGGAGGTAGGTGGGGAGACACTATTGTTTTGCTCTCGAAGGTTATGCCCATAAGAAAATTAAATAAAATTATTCAAGAAAGGGAAGTGCACTGATGTTGGTGCTTTGAGCTGGAGTGGCAAAGTGGTCTAAGCCCTGTGGCCCCTAAACTGAGAGAAGAACTTGAATTGTAAAATTTATTTAGGTGGCAGGAACCTGGGGGTAGAGGGTATGTGTTAGTTACTCAAGAATGGAAGGCCAGAGGAAGCATAGTCTTTGAGATCAGATAATACACAGAAATAATCTGTGAGTTTGTCTCCTGGCCCATGCTGAGGAGCCACAGTCCTTCATAGCAGCAGGAGCCTGGGCAGAAAGAATCTGCACTAACACTACTGATGAAAGCAAGCCAAGGAAAAGCCCTTCCCTGATTTTCTTGTTGCCTGAGACCATGTGTTCTGCTCCAACTAGTGGGAGCTGGTGCAGGGATAAGCCAAGAGTTGACTCATGATGGATTCTCCTCCATGTGGGATAAAAAGGTTGGAAGAGATCCAATTTGGTTCATAAAAATTAAAAGAAATGTGTCTTTTTCCCTCTGCAATTACTGTCAGTAACACAAATTGAATTAAGACACATGCCTTCAGACAAGTATGGTGTCTAGATAAGTATATGTGTAGACAGTAATGGTGTGGTGCAGCCTGTGCACAGGATACAAGAGAAGAATGCCATCACTCAAGAAAAGTAAGAGGAAAAACTCAAATACCAAAAATTATGGATGTGAATATTTTGATAATATTTAAGTTGTAGAGAGGAATCTACTTCTTCTGACCTACCTGCCTTTACAGTGCATCATTCTTTTTTTTTTTTTCACAATAATATTGAGACTACAAAACAGAAATTTTTTATCGCAACTATCCTTGTCCTTTGTAATTTGGAAACATGTCACAACTAAAGGCACAAACATAAAAAGAAGTAACATGTTCTAAATTCCACCGGGCTATTTAAGTGAATATTTGCTATTTCGTAATCAGGTAAACTTCGACCAACAACTCCTTTATGTTTTGCCCACTTGAGAACTTTAAATCTTACTTCAGAGCTAACCTATAATGAATGGTAAGAGGATGAAAATGAGAGGAAAGAAGCAGAGAAAAAAATGCACCAAAGACACTTGCATCATGCCATGAAGAAAGGAAGCACACTAATGGAATCTTTACATTAAAGAATTTCAGAAATTGTACTGAGCACCTATGGACTCCTTTGTAGACTAATAGAGAAAAAATTCTAGGCCTCCACTTTCCACCAACCCAACTCACGGCGATAGGAGGTTGAACTGAGGGAGGGAAGCAAAGAGAGAAAAGGATGGGAAGTAGTGCTTCTTGGAGGGAACAGAATTGGCTTATCCTTCTGTGTCCTACAATGTAAATACTTCTGCCTCAAGGCCCTAGTGTGGAATTACAGGCAATGCACAGCGACATTAAGGGGGCTTAAATTTGTGAGAAGGATTAATCTTCATTGCTAGCAAGCTTATTTTATATTTATTTTTATAAAGTTATAAAATAACTTTTTTTAAAAAAAATACTGAAACACATAAGGAGCATTTAGCCAACTGCTCTAAGAGAAATGTTCCCAGTGCCACTGGCTATTTCTGTGTCATTGATGTGCCAGTTATTTCATCTTGATGCACCATAGTATAATTACATGGTCATGAGGTAGGAGAGACATAGCTAAACTGGAAGGCACCTCATCTT
This sequence comes from Ictidomys tridecemlineatus, assembly GCF_052094955.1. Taxonomy (NCBI): domain Eukaryota; kingdom Metazoa; phylum Chordata; class Mammalia; order Rodentia; family Sciuridae; genus Ictidomys; species Ictidomys tridecemlineatus. The sequence continues at coordinate 134,219,265 of NC_135483.1, read as the reverse complement.
GCTGTCTTTGTGGCTATAAAATAGAAAAATAAGTTGACCTTAAGCCAGGTAAAGGATCTAGAAGTTGCAGGTATGCATGTACAACATATATAGCTAATAAAAATATATTAGCTATGAGGTAGGCACCTTGTTTTGTCTTAATAGAATTCTAGTTTGTTCCTGCAAGAAGTTAATAACTAAACAACATGGATAATTATTATGGGGGAGATTATTATCCCAAACTACAGATAAAATTATACCAGGGTTAACCTTCAGTTGTGTTAGAGCCATTTATGGTGTAAATATTTACATAACTTATAGGCAAACAAAAGACTGGTTCTCTTGGTTACCCAAGATACATATCAGAATTGGCCTGTTTTCCTTGTGTAATTTTCTAGTTCTGAATCATGATTTTTCATAATTATGTTAAATACCAGTAATCATATATTGGCAGGTACGAATCAGGGTTGGTGTGACTATGACTCATTTTCACATGTATCCTGCACACAGTAAGAAACTTTTAGTGGAGGGTAATGTTCAAGTTGGAAGAAATAGGGTATTAAGCTTGAGGGTCAGAAATATCTGCCTAAGTTTATCACTGACTTGACTTTATTTTTATTTTTATCCTGAATCCTTGGAGCTAGATAGGTTTGCTTACTTATTAACTGTACAGTAAATACAAAGTAATATTTGAACGACTTTGCTTTCTCAAATAGATAATGCTCATGTGCTACAGTACCACATAAAGAAAAGTTATCATAATCTCTCTTAAAGAAGTGTCTCTAAGTGTATAGCACTGTTGAGCAACCATCAAATATATTTTTAAATTTAAATTTATTTTTCAACTGATACATAAAAACATTTGTACATATTTATTGAGTTAGATATTTTTAGTAGAAGTTCCTTTTTATTTATGAGATGAAAAATTAGTTTTACATATTTTGTTAATGGGAAAAACATCAAAAGGACAAGAAGGTACCCCCAAAGTTTTTTTTATTGTATTACAAAGAAAACCTTAAGTAGAGGTTCAAGTTAAAAAAACAATTCCTTTTAATTATGTGAGTTCAGTATCAAGACTTGTGGATTTGAGACAAATCTTGGTAACAGAAGTTCAATGAACTTCTTGAGAAGTGACTTGGGTTATAAATTAATGCAATGGCCACTGTGGAACATTTCACTGCACAACCTTTGAAGTTACACTATAGTAAAAGTATGGGTATGTTCAGTAAAAAATGGACAGCTACGGAACTTATTTGGTGGCATTTAGCCCAGAATTATGCAATATGTTAAATTGTATATTTAACTTAATCAGAAGTTGGAAAAGAATAAATGTCATTTCTATTTTATCTGGCCAATGCTTCCTCTATTTAAATGTCTAATGTAAATGCAATCGTGAACATTTGATGAAAACACACCAGAATGAGCTTGTAACAGAAATGAAAAGGTTTGGTGAAGGATCTCTTCTTTGTCAACTGTAGGCCATGGCCTTCTTTGCTTTGATGTGAAATGCTATGAGTCAGCTTCTATGATTTATACAAAAAAACTCTCAACCTCTTCTAGTAAGAGCCTACTATAATGTTCTCCTTTGCCTTGTATTTGTAAAAGAAAAAGATACTGGTGGCGTACACTTGTTATTTACTGGTGTACATACCAAATATATAATATAAGAATAGTGAATATAAATTTTCTCACCAGTAAAATCAAGGTACTAATGTTAACAAGACTTTGTTTTATAATTTTTAAATGAAATATTATCTATAAAGTACTCAATAGAGTTCCTGGAATCTAGCAAATTCTCACCTATTTGGTAGTTACCAAATTTTTATTTTTTATTACCAAGTTTTTATTTTCTTGATTTCTTTGCAGAAGACAGAGATAACTTGAGACTGATTGAAAGAATCCTGAAGATTGCTTGAAGAGTGAAGTGCAAAGCAGCAAACTTAGAAGAATTAAATGTTCTTTTTGTGTTTGTACTGTATACAGTTGCATCAGAGCTTTCTGTTCCTACATGCAGCTCTTTCAAGTGCTGAATCTGAGTTTCCCTTAGATCACAGTTCTCTGAGTGCAGCCCCAATGTGTCAGCACTGAGCTGGCCAACAAGGACAAGTCTGAAGTCTATTAAGGAGTCAGAGCTTGCAAAATTAGTTGAACATGGAAATTTCTTAAATGGAAATTCTCCATTGTTTTTCTACGTTTTCAAATATGGCAAGGCAGTAATATTGAAGAAATATTAAAGATTTTATGAAAATTTATTTGCTTTTTTCCCTGTAGGATTTTCTCCCCTAGGAATAATAAATGTCTGAATAACTTGAGTTTGAAACTAATATATGCATGATTCTACCTGTCTTTGCCTCAAGCTCATTACATATTCTAGAGAGAAAATATTCATGGTTTACATGGCTAGTTTTTAATATCCTTTGTATCCTCTGAGGGTCATTTTTGGAGTACTTTGCCTAGAGAACAAGCAATGGTGATCCAGAGAAAAGAGGTAAAACAACAAAACCAGAAGAGACATTGAGATGAAGACAAAGAGATGAGATGCAAAAATGTTATAGAGCACATTAATTTCTAATATCAGGCAATTTAAAGAGTGCTTTCTTTTCACTTTAACCAAGAAATAATAGCAATCAAAATTCACTATAAATTACATAATTCTGAACTTTAATCACTATGAAACATTAATGTACAAGAGCTTTAAAAAAAGCCTCATTTAACTTCCCCCCTCCCCAAAAGCCTGCTTTAGGAAGACAGCAATCTCTTTTGACCTTTCTTTGGTATATATGAAACTCTAAAGGCTGTCTCCTGAATATTTGTTCATTTACTACACATTTTAAAATATTATCCCCTATAAAATGAACCAAGTCTTTTGTATAATATACATATTTCACCCTTTATTTCAGGATATTCCTTGGTGTTTGACATCATTGCACTCCATTTTCTAACAACAAATACTCCTTTAGACCAGGCTCTATGTTGCCTCTCAAACTGAAAGAACATTCAACCACTGCACTTTAGCTCATGCTGTTTCAGAGTCAAAAATGTACAACTGGAGACATGAAAAACTTGTGCTCTATACGTGTGATATGAATTGAATTGCATTCTGCTGTCATATATAACAAATTAGAACAAATAAAATTTTTTAAAAAAGATTGAAGTCAAAAGAAGCAAACAACAACAACAAAATGCCTAGACAACTTTTATCTATGCAAGTTCACATCTATGCTGACCTCACTCCTCAATAGAGCATCCCCTGGACTTTTTTTCTCAGAGCTTGTTGAGGGTTTATTTTCTGAGCCACTCACTGTGCTTAAGGATTTGTTTGCTACTGCTCTCTTGAGTATTTCTCACCACACTGGTGAAAGGCAGCAGGCTGCTTGAAGGCAGCCCTTTACCCTAGTTTTCACATTGTCAATTCAGTAATCATGTGAGGGACCTGATCACCCTGTTTGGCCCCAGGCACACTGACGTCCTTAAGAAGTTCTGTCTACAGTCAGGAGGCTCATAATCACCTAGTGTATTCCCCAATTTCTGTCTCAGTAGAGATAAATCAGTGGCAATATTTTTTTGTTGTTGTTTTTAAACTAAGGCTTAGCTCAGATGTTCTCATATTTTGAGATGGAGAGCAGGGCTAGAGAGTATGTGAAGCTTATGAATCAATATTTTTAGCATGTATACCCAGTTGTTTTATTGCTCAGCCAGGTACAAAAAAATTGAAAAGGGATTATTAATCATGATTATTCATTATTATCATGATTAATTCTTGATTTTATCTATATTCTTTTTTCTTTCTTTCTTTCTTTTTTTTTTTTTTTTTTGTTTTTTGTTTGGTACTAGAAATTGAATACAGAGGCACTTAACCCCTGAACCACATTTCCAGTCCTTTTTTATTTTTAGATGGATCTTACTAAGTTGCTAAGGCTGATTTGATCTTGCCATCCTCCTGCCTCAGCCTCCCAAGCTCCTGGGATTACAAGTGTGTGCAAGCACACCTGCCTATATTCATCTTTGAACTACTCCTTTAAGCAAAATTTTTAATATGTAACTAGTGACTAAAGATAGATTAAACCTTTGAATTTATATTAACCTATTGGCTCTGGAAGTTTGAACAGTTTAAAAAAGTGATTTATCCATTTATCCTTTCTTAAAGAATTTAAAAATATATTGTTGATCTTGAGACCCATTTCAAAGTCTAACAACCTTCAAAAATAGTAGTGAGGTTATTCTGACATGGCTTCTTTCTTTCTTTTTTTGTTTTTGTTTTTCTAGGCTTACTCAGGGATTTGGGAATTCCAGGTAAAATTTCACCACTGATCTACATTCCCAGGTTTTATTATGATTCTGGGGATTGAACCCAGGAGCACATTTGTCACTAGCATGCCTGGCAAGATGATTGATTGTTTAAAAGAGATATTTAAAGAATGTTCCAATGCAGTTCTAGTTTATTGTTTTATAGTGATTCTAATATTATTGTTATTAATAACATTAATATAAAATAACTAGAAAATAGTTATATTTCTTAAGTAATTTAAAAATAGTACTTGGTATTAACAGAAGCTAATTGTGTTTTCTACAAAAGTGTGAGGACTTAAGTACTGCACTTCCACCAATTTATGGGTGCTTGTGGTAATTATGTAATAATTTTGAGCTATATTTTGTTCATCTTCAAGAATATTTATGCCTCCTTGTAATATAAGTAGATTTCAAGAATTAATTACATCCTTACAATATATATAGCTCTTTAGCACCTTATAAATAAATATAAGAAATACCCAATGTATTATTATTACTATAACATTGGTAGGAGATTTTTTTCCTTATGGATTGTTGGATGACACCTGTACATTATATATTTAATAAGTCACTTTTATAGAATTTTAAGTTTTTTATATTTGAGTATATTTTCTTGTTTCATATTTCTAAGGAGTACTTTTTAAGAGGAAAATATAATTGCAGTGCTACCTCTACTAATCTTGTTAAATAACACTACTCTTAAAACCAAAGATTGTTTGATTTGTAGGGTATCTATTGGTACGACTTCCCATTCAGGGCAGGCATCATCTATATCCTGCTTGAAAAACAGTCATCTAAATCCTATTTGACTTTCTCTTAGAGAACTGGGAAAAGCAATGCTTTCCATTTCAAAATTTCCACATAAATCATGCAATCAAGACTAACAAAATGAAAAGTTTATTATTAAAAAAATGTCTTAAAAATCAGCACACTTCTAGCAAGATTAATAAAAATAAAAGAATATAATAAATTTGGAATGGAAAAAGTGAGATGATTACAGATGTCTTATACACAAAAAAAAGAGTATATTATTATGGGGCTGATTTCAGAAACTTCTATTAGAATGAAAAGATAAGTATACTTAAAGAGAAATGGAGAAGCTAAGAACTTTCAGTCAAGGTGAACTCATTAGGTCAGGCTAACTCAAAGCCCCCCATCTCCCTTCTTGGTTTCCAGAAAACCCCTTAAAGGGAAATCTCTGTTTCCATCTCTGTGACTGAGGATGGCTAATATACTCACGCTTCAGTGCAAAAGTCTTAGATTTGCTTTTAGGTAACACACAAAAATGAATACAAGCTGGCACACACCTACAATCCCAGCTATTCAGATGGCTGAGGAAGGAGGATGCATAAGTTGGAGACCAGCCTAGGAAATTTAGAAAGACCCTGTCTCAAAGCAAAATAAAAAGAACTGGGGATGTAGCTCAGTGGTAGTGTTTGCCTAGCATGTGCAAGGTCGGGGGTTCAATCCCTAGTACATCAAACAAACAGGAAGCTTATGGTGACTAAAAGGACATTATAAGGTGCAGTCTAAAACTTCAAGTATAAATCAGAATAAAAGTTACGAGATGGTTCTAAATTTGATTTTTAAAAAATATCTCACTTGCTGCATTTCTGGCAGTGGAACCCAAGGCCTTGCATTTCGTAAGCAAGCTCTCCACCACTGCATTATATCCCCAGGCCCTATAATGTGATTGATTTTGGTCCTAATTTTTTTCTTAGTTGAGATTTTACTATGTATATGTATATGTGCACATGTGTCCTGTCAGAGATTGAATGCAAGACTTCACATGTACTGAATATGTGCTCTGCCACTGAGTTACAGTCCTAGCTCTTTACTACACTTAAAATAACTTTAATTATTGAGAAGAAGTATTCAAAAAACATGTCTTGAGGAATAGAGGCTTTGAATAACAATAATTATCAATTGAGTACATTAGAGTATCTTTCATATGGAGAAAAAAAGTAATTTAGAGAATGGTAACTAGAGGCAATAAATTCAAAATTTTCCATTTAATTAGTTAGATTACTTTTAGTTTCTTACTGAAGTGTGATTATGAAATAAGTTTATTTTTCTACTGTATAGAAAAAGTCCCTCTTGTTTTTTTTTTACTATGTAACATAATATATTGTATAAGTGACCTGTAAATGATGCAATTTTCAGTTTTTGTTTGCTCACTGGTGCATAATTAGGCTTATGCTCTTTGAAAAGAATTATCATACCCCTAAAGACCTGAAACTGTAAAATTCCCAGAATAAAACCTGGGGGCAAGCCTCTTTCACTTTGGTCTTGGCAATGGTATTTTCTGGATGGAACATCAAAAGCACAAGCCAAAAAATAAATAAAATAAAATAAACAAATGTGACTACACTAAACTAAAAAGCTTCCGCACAACATAGGAAGCAACAAAAGATAGCCTACATTTGGGGAAAAAAAATTGCAAACCATATATAGAGTTAAAAGCCTAAATATATAAGGAGGTCATGTAAAAAAATATAGGGAAAAAGAAAAAAGAAGAAAGAAAGCCAAATAAACTGATTTTAAAATATGCAAAGGACCTAAATAGACATTTCCCCAGAGAAGACATGTAAATGGTCAACAGGTATATGAAAATGTACTCAACATCACTAATCATCAAGAAAACAATACAAATCAAAACCACAAGACACTGTTGTACAATTGTTAGGATAGCTTCCTTCAAGAAATAGCAAGCAGTGGTCTGGGTACAGAGAAAAAGAACCCTTGCTCACTGCTGATGGGAGTGAAGACTGGTATAGCTAATGTGGAAAACAGTATGGAGGCTCCTAAAAAAAATTACAAATAGAAATACCAGATGACCCAGTGATCTGTCTTTAGGGAATACATCTGAAAGAGATGAAATCACCACCTGGTAAATATATCTGCAGTCCGACATCATTGCAGCACTGTTTACAATTGCCAAGAAGCAGGAACAACCTAAGTATCAGTCAATGGATTAATGGATATAATAATCCCACAAAGGAATATTAATTCAGCCTCAAAGATTTCCTACCAATTGCAAAAATTGTGAACCTAGAAGATGTTATGCTAAGTGCAAAAGTCAGATATAGAAAGAAAAATATTGCATGCTCTCACTTACATGTGGAATCTTAAATACAAAACATGAAGTCTAATACCCACATGGCTTAGGTGTAAAATAAATATTTTGTGTTATTTTTCCTATTTTAAAAAAAATAGCAAATACATAGGGAAAAAATAGCATGTAGATTACCAAGGACACATGGTAGGGCTGGGGGTTGGGTCAATGTGTATAAAGGTACACTTATGTAGGACAAGTCAGTCTATATATCTAGTGTACAACAAGAGGATTAAAAACAAATAAGCAGATGAAACAAATTATGATACTTGTACAGGTTGGCTTCAGAGAGAAAATACAAGACACCCACTTAAATTTGAACTTCAGATAAATGGTGAATAATTTTTTTAAAATTTTTTTATTTTTGGTACTAGAGCTTGAACCCAGGGGTGCTCTAACTCTGAGCTATATCTCTAAATCTTTTTATTTATTTATTTTTATTTTGAGAGAGGGTCTTATTAAGTTACCCAGGCTGGCCTTGAACTTGCCATCTTCCTTGCCTCAGTCTCCCAAGTAGCTGGGATTGTAGGTATACACTGGTCTGCTGGGGTCAACAATGGGTAAATTTTTGACAGAGGCATTTCCCTTGCAATATTTGCTTATACCAAATCATTATCTATCTTTTGTCTGAAATTCAAATGAACTGGGCATCCTGTATTTTTATTTATTAAATCTCACAATACCATTATAAGCCTCAGTTTTCTGATAAATATAATGGATGGTTTAATCTCATGATTTGTAAAGTTTTAGATTTAATGTTGCATGACTTCTGTTAGACTGTTTTTGTAGAACATGATAATTTGCTATACTTGTCATTTAAACCTTGAAAAACAGATTATCATACTATAGTATCACCATCTTATTGATGAAAAAACCAGAACTTGAAATTTTATTTTCTATCAGATATAAAATTATAAATTTCCGCTAATCAAATATGATCACTGCAGAATGCTTGGGTTCACTGGATGGACTTGACACTGAAATTTAAAAGATGTCCTAATGCTGAAATGACTTAGGTAATTTATTGTTTTTTTGCTAGACATCTATAACCATTGTCAACTGAAGCACAGAACTCACAAATGAAAGGGTTGTATTCCAAAACCACCAGGAGTATGTTCCACCAACTTCTTAAATTCCTCAACTTCCTCTGACATTGTTACAAAAAAAAAAAAGTGAGATATTTCAGAAAGAATTGGAAGGCAGCTCTTGGGTGTTGAAATAGCGTTAGCTACAGCTCAATGTGTTCTATGGCACTGACAGATTGCAAAATTTATAACATGCCTAAGAATCACGCCTGAAGTGAGAAGGCAATACTTACTCCAAATCAAATACAGAGAGAGAAAAGTGGTCTTATATCTGCCAGATGTAAACTCTATTTTAGTAGCATTCCAAATAAAAGGTCAATGATTATCACAGATAATCCTTGTAAAGTCAAGGAATTCAGAGGTGAAAGTTGACATGATTTTATATTTTTTGTTTATCACAGAAGGAACATCTTAATCCCATTTTCACTGTAGAAATATATTTACTTAGTACATTCTCAGAACTCTGTATGAACATATTTATTTCTTGCTGACGGAAATTATCCACTTCAATTAAGACCACAGAAAATTATAAAGATCAAAAAATATATATATTATTATTCCTAAAACATACACAGTATCTCCTGAAAATATTCAATCATATAAAAATGATGAAACAGTAAGATCACCTAACTCAAGTAACTTCATTTATTTTGTTTGTTTTGCTTTCTTTTTCTTTTTAATTGATGCACAATAGTTTTACATACTGTTGGGATTCATTGTTACATATTTGAACCGCATACAATATAACATAAAATTTAGCCAATATTATTCCCCAGTATTTCCCCTTCCTCCCCACTTCCCTTCCCCTGCTCCCTTTCCTCTAAGTAAATTTTTTCTTGCTACTTATCTTGTGATAACTGATAAACACTATAAACCCAAAGAAAATACTCAGGTCAACAGTGATATGCATAGTTTTTCTAGTACCTCATTATCTGAAGACTTAGACCTTTTCCAGAGCACTGGGTGTTCTCATGTGCTAGACATTCTGCCATGTCTGTTAACTCTATTATCTCATTTAATTTCTCACAACCTTTTAAATAGGTATGGCTTTTCCCAATTACTGGATGAGTTTAACTGAAAAAGAAAGACCTGAATTCCAGTAAGTTTATAATGCCATCTTTTCTGCTTTTCGAACACATCTTTCCTCTTCTTCCGCAGTCACCATGGCAAAATAGCTAAAAACTAATGCTACATTATAAAAATATATATATCGCATGTATATTAAAAATCAATAATTTCTACATGCTAGGTTGACTTCTGGCCGTGGCCGTATGTTCTTTTATACTATCAAATTTCCAAAAATATTTAATGAGCTACTTTCCTTGTCTGGCTGCCTTTGATATTTCCAAGTAGATTCCTTTTATCTTGTTAGTGGAGAGAAATATATAGTTATTTCAACTGCAAATCCCTCACGGAATGGACCTCAATATAAATACAGAGGAATCTGATTTAAATCTAGCCTTCTATAGTTTTTAGAATGTAATTGGTGGTTCTGTGACCCCACAATAGAACATAAACAATAAGGAAACTTTACATTGTAGGGCACCTTTGTTTTATGATATAGTTAGGGCCCTGAGTTCCACTCCAGAATGCATTTGAATTTCTGATCAACCCTGAATTTTTTCCCTCTGTTTTACTTCCCTGCTCTTCATATTCCTTTTTTTTTTTTTTTTTTTTTTTTTGGGTAATGGGAGTTGGGGGGCACAGAGTGAGAATCCCAATTGTTTTCTATTTTTTTTTTTTTTTTTTTTTTTTTTTTAGTTTTGAGAAAGGGTCTAAGTTGCTGAGGCTAGTTTCAAACTTGTGATACTCCTACCTCAGCCTTCAGTGTCCATGGGATAACAGGCAAAGGCTACTGTGCCTGATTTTCACATTCATTTGGTGAAACTTAATACAATCATATCCCTGAAGTTTCCCCCAGACTGAAGTGAGTCCTTTGGGACAAGGCAGATTCAAGTAGCTAGTACCTTTGAAGGTGTCATAAAATTCAGAGATCAGAAAAGATATTCAGCATGCCATTTACATAATAATTTTTGTTTGGTATGAGTTAACTTCTTTAAGGTGCCATGTTTACAGCAAGGTAACTATACTGTTATTGCAAAATAAAAAATAAAAACCTTAAGAAACTTCAACTGTAGTAACAGCATTTGGGGCATGTCACTTAGTTCAGTTTTCAGAATGGTACGATAAATATAGGAATATCTTTGCAGGCTTTTAAAAGTCTCAAATTAGACTCAGTCTGTGAAAGCACTATGTAACATGACGTCTTGTTATTATTAGGCTCTCTCTATATATATGAATTTAATACATTTTAACTCCATGAGCTTGATTACTCAACATAGATGAAGAAAAAATAAAGAACTGAGAGATCATAAATTATTTCTAAGCTCATTATAGTGATAAGAAAATTGAATATTCCACAGTTGAGTCATCATAGAGAAAGAAACTGTAACATTCAGCTGGGTGCAGTTTTCTGTTCTACAGACTCAATCTTAATCAAGGCACAGCATGATGACTTTGGTAAAATTCCTTTAAAAAAAAAAAAGTGCCTTCAGTACCCTTACTGAACCCCTATTCTATCCTCACTGGGCACTTTTCTTTGCCAAGAACAAACTTTCCTATATCACCCAGAAAGTGAGTGGCAAAGCCAGAGATGTTAACCCAGATCTATGTAGTTCCAGTGCCTGAGCTTATAACCAGTGTGGTGCCTAGTTAACCACAGGCATGCTCAGCCTCCCAGGAGGCTGGATAATTAGGAGGGGGTAGGGAGCCTTGCTAGGATAAAATGTGCTGAGACTTGTTACTTTTCATGCCTGGAAATCCTGATCAGTGGCAGCCTAGTTCAAAGTTGTACATTTTAAGACAGAGAGACACTGACAAGCAAGATTTTTTACCAAGGGATTTTACCTAGGGACAAAATAGAAATACTAGATACAGTATTATGTTTTATGTTCCCAAAGCTAGGTGATGGATGGGGGTTTATCATATTCTGTGCTTGTTAAAAATTTTCTTTTTGCACGAAACAATAAGAAGTCCATATTTAGGGGAAAAAAGACTCATAAAGGGAGAAATGGGACTACCAGTTATAGTAAGAATTTAATAGGTAATATCAAAATACAACGCCCAATTTTTGTTAACTGTATCAAATGAAATAGACAAAATTTGACATTTTCCCCTTAGTTTTATTTAATTTTTTTTTTAAGAAAAAAGAACCTGGTACGGTGGTACACACCTCTAATCCCTGCAACTCTGGAGGCTGAGACAGGAGGATTGCAAGATCAAGGCTAGCCTCAGCAATTTAGCCAGGTCCTAAGCAACTTAGTGAGACCCTGTCTCAAAATTAAAAAATTAAAAGGGCTAAGAATATAGCACAGAGGTAAATTGCTTCTGGATTAGATTCCCAATAACAACAACAACAACAACAACGACAAAAACGAAACAAAACAAAAAACACAAAACTATCCATATTTGAATGGTATATAAATTTTAAATTATCAGGGTACTTTTAACAAAACTGATACACTAATGTAATAAAAAGGTTTATTTACTTTTGATGCATAAGAAAATTATTGCCACTCAGCAACAAATATAGAATTCAGAAAAGAAATTCATTTAGGCAAAAAGATAACCTAAAGAGGGAATAAGAATGTAGGCTTTTAGACAACTTGGTGTTGTATATCAGGATCTGAGTTGGAAATCTGAATTGCTTTGAAAACTCTGTCCTCCTTGCAGGTCCATAGTACTACATGCTTTGCATGTCTGCAGGCCTAAGCATGTTTCTACAGGCTTCATCTCTGTCCTGGAATGTGTGCATGTTCAAAGTCTTTGCCTAGAATTATGTATGATAATATAGAAATACAGTGGTATTTATTAACAGCATACTAAGATCAGGCATTTATTCTTTTGATAATTAGGATTTTTGTAAACGTTTAAATTTATCTTTTTGAAGAGAGGTAGAGGACCTTTAAGTGACTGTTGACCAATTTTCTTTAGATATTAATGGAGAGCTACAAAAATAGTACTGATTAGCCCCATTGATCCATAGCAATATGTAGAGACATAGCAGAGGCAAAATCTTTACCACCCTTTTTTCTCCTAGCCCGATGTTAGATGTAGCAGGTGTTACACTTCAATACTTCTTTTATTGAAATAAAATTTTAATTCATGAATATATACACTGCTTGGAAATTCTCTTTTAGGAAAATGTAAAATGATTTTCTGTGTTTTCAAATATAAAATCTGACAAGTTAAAAAACATCATTAAAATTGACTAAAGTATATATATTTTGGTACTTTTAATTTCTAAAATGTTTGCTTGTAAATGACCTTCCAAAGAGAAAATGCATAATACACTTATAATTTCAAACATAGGATCATAAACAGTCTAATTTACATTTTTATTAAAAATATTAGTATTCTCTTCAAACTTTGATATAAGAAAATATTAAACTTCATGGAAGAATAAGAGATTTGCTTATATTTTAAGAATATAGTAGCCAAATGACTTCTTTTTCTTCTGTAAAACAATATAAAAATCATTACATAAAAATATTCTCTATTCCCAATTACTATCCAAAACCATACTTATGGCTGAAAATACTATGAAGCAGTCATACACTAAAAACTTGATAATGGGGCTGGGGATGTGGCTCAAGCGGTAGTGCGCTCGCCTGGCATGCGTGCGGCCCGGGTTCAATCCTCAGCACCACATACCAACAAAGATGTTGTGTCCGCTGATTAGTAAAAAATAAATATTAAAAAAATTAAAAAAAAAAAACTTGATAATGTAAATAGCTGCATCATTACCACTTCACCTGAGTATGTCATTTATTACATATTTTGATAGCTGTCATGAGGATAAAAATGACTATAATTATAGTTATTAAAAATTACATAAACAACATAGTCTTCAGTTATTTTATTTGCCTCTAAAATTATAATTAACAGTTGTTCTTAAAATAATTTCAGTGTATAAGTCTGTATTATAATTATGTGCACTGGACATTACACTAGATATATGGTCATTTTAAAACTATCAATGCTATTTCCTATTTCTCTTTGTATATTTCTGTCTTCAATGTAAAAAAGGAAAAATGTTTTCAATGAAACTAATGATAATCTTTCTTAATAGCTATTTTTGTATTTAAAAAACTATAGTATTTCAACAATTATATTTGTTGAACTTATTTGTCCTCACTTATTAAATAATTGTACTGTTTTTGGGGAAAGGCATTAAAATGAGATTATAAATAGGAATAAGAAGGGAAGGGAAAGAAGATGAGCCCAGAGTAGTAATTAAGTGATCTGCCCAGGATTCGTGGAAGCCAAAGAAAATGACTTTTGGCACTTGGATTAAAACAGGTCTTTCATAGAGCATTTGTATAGGTGACACTGAATTGTAACAACACTTTCTATGTTTTAATCGATACAGAATACTCCGTAAACTATAAAAACACTATACAAAGATGATATTATAATAAACTATTGTGTGTATATTCCTGAACTCCATGTTCACTCCATTTTCATCAATTTAACTTATAAAGACCACCCTTTAATACATGCTAGCCTGAGATTAAGTAGTATATATGAGATACAAAGCCTGAAGTAAAATCTTCATTAAAACTGAACACTACTGATGCTGGGCATGGTGGGACCCATCTGTAATTCCAATAAACTTGAGAGTCTGAGGCAGGAGGATCAAAAGTTCAAGGCCTGCTCAGCAACTTAATGAGACCTTTAGCAATTTAGAGAGATCCTGTCTCAAAATAAAATGTAAAAAGGGCTGGGGATGCAGCTCAGTGGTAAAGTACCCTGGGGTTCAATCCTGAGTACTGCAAAAAAAGAAAAACCCAAATCCACTGAACACTGTTACTCAACCTCTCTGATTTTGCAATATAAAATCATACACATGCACACAACACAGAAATACATAAAACAGCCACTTCCTTTAGGCTCTTCAGAGGCAAAGGTGAATTACATAGGAAGATATTAATCACCTCTGAAGTACAGTTTTTCAATTTTAAATACATTTTTTCCAGCAGCACTTATAGCTGAATAAAAAAAGACTTAAAATGAACATTAAAATTTTCTTCTAGTAATTTACAAAAATATTTATTCAAATCCTAATTTTGTTTTTCCAAGAATTTTTGCATTGTTCACTTTAACTAGAGTCTGTCCACTTCTTTATTAAGGATGTGAACTTATTTTATTTCAATAGAGCTAGACTCTTCAACCTAGATTATTATATATATATATATATATATATATATGAAAATATTATATTTTCATACATGTATGTATAAAATGTATATATATATATATATAAATGGAATTTATTTATATTTCATGATTTTGGATTAACTCCATCAACTAATCTTATGGAGAGTAAGTCTTCTCTCCCTAGGAGGCAAACTCACCTTCCATCTGTTTCATTTTAAATGATTGACAACCCCTTTGTGCTGAAAAGTGTTTCCCTGATTTAAGTACATCTTAGGAGTCAGCTAAGTGAAATCCTAAAGATTTCCTTCATTTCTTCATTTTAAGTGCCTCCTATGTTCTGGGCTGGGCTATCAGAAGACAGGGATAAGACATGGCCCTTTAAGTTCAAACCCTTTTAATTCTGCTACGGTGTGGAAGAGTACCTGGAACAAAGTGTCATGGGGCTTTGCTATACCTAATATTCTAATGGGGGGTTCAAGAAAAAGGGAAGTGCAATAAGGAAAGTCTTCCTGAGGTGACAATACTTGAGCATAAACACTAAAAATGAGTGGATGGAGAGGGGAAGGGGAGATTTCCAGTCAGGGAGATTGGTAAAAAAAAAAAAATTCTCACAACTTGTAGAATTTTGAAACAGTTCTATATAACTAGAAGTAATAATTGGGAAGGGGAAGTTTTCCACCACTATGTATAAAAGCTCACAACGTTGATTATGGTTTTGCTAATAAACTGTGCAACCATCAGACTATGAGTTAGATTAGTACCAAATGAAAGCATCAAGTCTAATCTTCGTTCTGAAAATTGTCAAAATTTCAGTGACTTAACCATGTGTAAATTTAGTATTGCTTATGCAGATCCTGTTGTATGTTTTAGAACTCTTCTGGCAGTTGTATTCGGGGCAGTAGTTTTAGCATTCCAGTATCCTTCAGTCTTGTCCAACCTCCATCTTAAAATATACTTCCACAATTGCAGCAGCAGGGGACAGAGTATCAAGACATGAGAACTGATTATTCAGTGACTTCACCAGGAAACCAAAGAAAGTCACACAGTCATCTCTAACTTCAGTGGGGTAGAGGGTATAATCCTTCCCTAAGCCTAGGACTAGAAGGAGGACAGGAAAATGGCATGGAAAATACTTTTAGCAGTTATGAAATGTTACAGAAATATTTAATGTTTAAGACTAGCCTAATGGGGTCCATAATATTACTAGTAGGTCATAAATTATGATTGAGAGTAATTAATGTTCTAATCTTGATCTTATGATTGAGAGTGATACACATTAATTAGTTTCACTATTACTCAATATGTATATCATTGTCTGTGCAAGCAATTGTAAAAGCTAGTCATTTAGAGCCAGAAATGATTCATAAAACGGTTTAACCTGAGCTATTGTTTAAGTCTAAAATCCAGAGGCATTTAAATGAATTTCTTTGATACTAGTCACAATATTTAAAAGCAACTTTTGGTGATAAGATTCCAATATTGTAGTTTAAATGTCACTTTATTTTCATTTCATATGCAAGTGTGAACTGAACTATATTATGCACTGGAAACATACTAAGGTTGCTTATTATAGACATACTACATATTACTAGGTAGTACTTAGAATTTTAATTTCAGCGACATTTTTGGTTGCTACAATGGATAAAATGCTAAAGAGGCATTTTATCAAGCATGGGTTCTAGATATCAGTTTAACATCTATCAATTTAAAATTTCATAACTATACCTGTTGTCCTATCAGGGTTAAGTGGCTAATAGATTTGTTAGTTGATGTTACTATTACAGCAGAGGTCCCCTTCTGGATGTTCCTTCATGGAGGGTTTCTCCAACACTTCATTCCAAATATTTTTATTTTTAAAATGGTAGCTTCCAGTTAATTTCTTAGTTTCACATTATTTTCTGAAAGCAAGCTTTTGGACCCATCAAAATGACTTACACCTTAAAACAACTGGCACTGAAAGTATATAAATGATATGCAAATATACTTGTTTTGTCAGGTGCAAAGAATCATCCAAAGAGCATGCAATGTGGGCACACAGCTGTGTCTACATGATTCCTTTACTCCTGTAAAACTTAACAAGAGAGGAATGAAATCTATCATCCGATTCTTAGTTTATACATTGTCACCAAATAATGTTCAGTCCTCACGTCACAGCTGTTATAGGTTTAAATCAAAACAAAAATATGCTTTGGAAGACTAGGCAAAGTTAAACCTACCAGGATTACAGTGTCACAGGTGTTTTAACACAATAGTAACACAGAGGTAACACCCCCGCCCACCCCACCGCCACCCCCAAATACTGGATGTCGAAGGTCAGACTGCAGGGAGGTTAAGCTGCCGGCCCTGTTCTGCGAGTTGCTTTCTGTACTTCCGCAGCGATCGCTCTGGGGTTCTCCAAGTGCAGGTACCTTCCCTTTCTCCCCACCTGTTAAGCTTGGACGCGTCAAGCTTTCTGAAGCGACGCCCTAGCGGTGGGAATGGGAACGCTCCGCATCGGAGCTTCCTTTCCGTTTGGCTTCCCCAGCTGTACCCCCAAAACCCTGAAGCCCTGGGGGAAGGAAATTCCAACTCGCTCGGTGCACACTCCCGCCCCGTTCCTCTCTCCGGCTCGCTGCCTCCCTCGCTCCGATGCCGCCGACCTGTTCCTCACTTCTGGGCGGCGGTGCGGCGGCGAAGGTTGCGAGTTCCCGGACTCAGGGCAGGGACATGGGGCAGGGTGAGTGAGTCTAACTGGGGTGAGGCTCCGTAGCGCTCCACGAACGCCTGGCTTCCCGCCCTCGGTGCAGTGGGAGGCGGGACGCGGCCCGGCCCGGCCCGCGCTGGGCTGAGCCTCGGAGACGCTGCAGCTTTCCCCTCCATTCAAGTCCTGGCTTGAGAGCCAAGCTGCAAGCGCGCGGGCCGGGGGAGGGAAGAGTAGGAGAGGAAGCTGCTAGAGAGAACAGGCGAGCCACTGTCTCCTTTGAAAAGAAAGTAGGAGCTCTGGGTGGGAAAAGAAAGATTAGTCCTCCCAACTTTTCTTCGGGAAAAGTTTTCCCGGGGCGTTTTGTTTGTGCAAACTCTGCCGGAGCAGCCCGGGCTCCGTTGCCGGTGTGGCGGCGGTGCCTATGCGCCTGGCCCCGCTTCTTTTCCAGCCTGGGCAGCTCCTCTTCCTCCACGACAGGCGCCAAATGGCTACCCAGTAAACCCCACGGGGCGGGGGCTGCAGCGCCGCCTCCTGCCGTCTTGGCCTCCTGCTTCGGCGGCCGCTAGAATCGGTGGGGATTGCGGTGGCGCCTGCGGGCTGGGCGCCTGGTCCCGCAGGTGGAAGCGTACCGGGGAGGCGGGCCCGCCCCGGGCTGAAGTGGGTCGGGCGGGCTCTTGACATTTGGCCAGCCCCGCTCCGGCCTGGGAAGGCGCGCGTCCCGCCCTGACCGGCCGGCCTCTCCCACCCCAGCAGTGACGCGCCGCCTCAGAGCTGGAGCCCGCGCAGCACCCCGCAAGGCGATGGACAGCCAACCCCCGTGTGCTCCGGACGCCCCCGCGGCGCCCACGCCGCTCGCCGCCCCCGCTGGGTAAGCCCCGAACGCCGCGCCACCGCTCACCCTGGAGGGCGAGGACCAGGGCAGCGAGGCCTCACCGGTTTACCTGGCTGGCAACTCGCTGGCCTGACTCACTGGCCGTTCTACACGCGGCCGGGGAGGCTGCTTCCTCCCTGCCTTTTCCGAGGCCGCCCGAGGTGGTGGTTTGGGTAGTTTTTGATTAGTTCTTACTGGGCTTGTCTTGGGTTGCGGAAGGCCAGCTAAATGCCAGGAATTGGGTGAGGAGTCCGAGAGAAAATATTGTAACAAAGGGCCCCTTGTTGGGGTTTTGGAGCAGCAGTGGACGATACCTGTAAGTGAGCCCTGGGAAGGAAAAAAAGAAGTTTCTTTGGCCAAGGACTGAGACCGAGGCAGAGGCAGGCGAGCATGTCAAGGTGACTGTAAGGAAGGGTCTTTCTGAAAGCGAGTGGAGGGCAACTGGAAGATGTGCCAGCTGTCAGCCAGCATGACAGTTCCGGGAGCGGGCGGGGTGCTTGCCTCTGATTGGGGGTGTGTGTGCCTGTGGCCAATTGCTGATGCCAAAGCCAAGCGCAAAGTCAGATTGCAAACAACTATACTTTTCTTTTTATCCTCACGTGTTTGAGGAGAGATTGGAGGGGAAGGGGCTGTCACATGGTGAGTTAATATTAAATGAAGCATGTCTTCTTGCCAAATATGCTAATAATCACCCTGCTAAGCGTTTGGGTAAACAGTAATGAGAACAGGTAGTTCTGCAAGAGATGGGAACCTGAAAAATAACCTTGGTCTTGGTAAATAGTTAAGGCGAAACATGTGTTCTGGTTGAGCTTCTGAAGTGGGAATCCCCATTGCTAAAGTGTAACTTTTTCCTACAAGTGTTCCCTCCTCTCAGTTTCTTTTCTTGCTTGATTTATCTGAATGCATGAATGCCCTACAGAGGATACAAACATGACAGAAATAGAAAAGTTGAGGGGAAAATCAACTTCGTTACTAATGAATGAGAATTGTGCCTTGTTTCCCCCCCCCCCCCATTTAAGAGGGAAGAAGTCATTTTTCCCTGGAACATGACAGACGTTTCCTTAGAAGCAAGTCACAGCATGTTTATTCATCAGAGACCATTCGAACATTGGCAGTTGTCTGCAGGAAACATGGAAAAGTCTCAAAGCAACATGACTAATATAAAAGATATTTAGTGTAATGCTTACGTAGAGGAAAAATGTAGTGTATGAATTATTTCATTTTCCTCCAAATTGCTACCTTCTCCACATACAAATTGCTGTTGACTTCCATTTCTCTCTTTTCCCTAGCTTTTCCATTGATTAGAATGGAATATATGAAAGATATTCATTTATCCTCACATTAGGATATATGAGAAAAGAGATACAATCACAAACTTACCACGAAAGCAAGATCTCTAAATAAATGGGCAGATTTTTGCATCAGGTTTCAGAACATTGAATTTGGGTACCACGAAATAAGACAGAATTGCATTGTTGAACGTGGAAATGGATTAGGTTAAGCTACAGTTTTTTTTTAATGTACACAAAATACCCTCATATGTTCATAAATCAGTGACATTTTGCATGGGTTCAGATGGGTCTGTGATGAAGGGAAAGCGACAGGTATAGTAAGATAATTCCAGTTTGGCTTTTCAGACTTTAAAGTTTCAACCAAGTTCTATGCTTTAAAAGAATGTACATTTAGTTCTTACCTCCTCTCCAGACTAAAGGAAAGACACCTGGAAAAAAAATGCTTCAGCATTCAACCTAAGATAATACCCCAAATTCTATCCTTTTACTTTATACTCACGTTAGAGAAATCATCACTACTGGAAACATAAAAAAAGTCATTTTTCTACTTAATCTCTCTTCTACTTGTCTATCTTGTCTCTTGGCATATTTCAAGGGCCTGTTATATATTTGTTGAGTATTCAGTATTGCTTTTGTTATATAAATCCTAGAACATTAAAAAAGATTTAAGTTGTGGAAAATTTTATCATCGATAAGAGTATTTTGGAACTGACAAGGAACAAACTTAATGTGTTATAATTGTAAGGTTTTAGAGCTAAATACTTACATAAAACATTATATCATGACTCACAATTCTAATAACCTGTAAGGCCTAGGTTTAGTCCTTATCCTTGGGTATTCCTGCTCAAAAGTTCTTTGTGGTTTTCCAAGGTTTACATCTTTATACACATCATTTTAAAGAAATGAATGCAACTGCATATTTTACAAATGAGAATTAAAGACCAAATACACTTGGCTACTGTCTGAGAAAATTAGTAGCAGAATCTGAAGGAAAACCTATGGCTTTAGTTGCTTTTAGATCATTGTGTTAATTACTTTCCGTGTTCTCTTGACCATAAAATGATAGGTAATTTGTTAATATGTAGATTTTTTCTATGTTGAATCACTAACTCAGTACTATGGTTTCAATATGGTTATCTTCTACACACTCATTTGCAGAAATCTTGACCCCAATGTAAAGGCATTGGGAGGTGGTTCCTTTAAGAGGTAATTAGGTCTTTAAAGAGGGGTAAATGCTTCTAAGTGGGAGTGGGTTTCTATAAAGTGAGCTTGCTCCTCTCCTTGCACCTTTTGCATTTTGCACACATCCTACTGTGATGTTGTCCACCATAATATGACTCAGGCAGAAAGTCTTCACCAAGGCCAGAGACACTGCCTGATCTTGGACTTCCAGACTCTAAACCTGTGAGCTAAGTAAACCTCTTTAAAAAAAAAAAAAAAAAAAAAAAAAAAAAAGTAAGTGACCAGTTACAGGCATTGTCATAGCAAAAGAAAATGAACTAAAATAGTGAAGTTCTGTTTTTATACATTTCAGGTGATATTATTTGATAGCCCTCTCCCCACTTGCATAATTTCTGTAAGTTAGCATGTTCAGGGCATTACTATTTTAGGAAAATTCTTTATGGCCCCTCAGCTGCTTTTTCTTTGGAACATTCTAATTGTTGCATTGCAAGGAATAGTAGTTTCACACATTTAATTCACATGTAGCATCCTTCAAACATTATCAGTTACTTGGGATAGATGGCATGTTCTTAATTTTAGTGAAAGTATTGGTATACAGAAGTTTTTCATCTTAGGATTGTGTGCTGGCAAATGCCTGGCCTTCATCACAGTTTGTGATCCTCTGGATTCTTACCTTGGCCTCTAGTGCACTGCCTTAATCCTTCAGCATTCTTGATTAGTTTTTTCTTAATAGCTTGCAAAGGTATTCAACGTATATTTATATCTCACAGGCCTGGTTATGGACATTTGAAATGGGCTGAGTTTTAACATCAAACAACATCAAATCATAACAGCTTTAGTTTTTCTTTGAGGTTAAAATTTGGATGAAACTTTATATACATGTATTGTTAAATATATTGGTAAGAGGTCATTGATTTTGAGTAGGCTCCTGTACTGGGCCCATCAGTCCAAACCAATATAGTATGTTATCACAGTAATAGCTTTGGTTGCAGAAGGCTTTGTAGCCAATTAACTGATTAAGCTGTAAACCATTAACTAGTTAAGATATAACAAGTTTAACTGGTTGATTGAAGAGATTGTAGCCAGTTAGTTGTTTCTATGCCTCACTTGTGCTTTTCTATAAATGTTGTTAGATCATATTGCTGGTTAGAGTTCTTGGAACCTGCTTTTGTTCTGGGAAATGCCTGATTCTCAAATCATTTTTCTTTTGATTTGCTTCAATAAAATATTCACATAATTGTCTAAAGAATTTTCCAGCCTGGTGTGGTGGGACATATGTATAATCCCAGGAGGATTTCAAGTTGGAGGCCAGCCTTAGCAATTTAGCAAACCCTGTCTCAAAAAAAAAAGAAAGAAAGAAAAAAAAAAAAGGTTGAGATGTAACTCGGTGGTAAAGTGACCCTGAGTTTAGACATACATGACTATATATTACATATAATCTACGTCTTCACATATATTAAATTTGGATTAATTTGCATAGTAAGCTAGATAAAAATGGTTATAAATTGTATTTTGTTTCTTTTTTGGGGGGGCAGGTATTGAACTCAGAGGTACTCAAGTACTGAGCCCTTTTTTTTTATTTTTCATTTTGAGACAGGATCTCGCTAAATTGCTGAGGCTGGCTTTGAATTGGCTATCTCCTGCCTCAGTCTCCCAAGCTGCTGGGATTATAGGCCTGTGCCACCACACCTGGCATTATCTGTTTCTTACTAAGTGGAAAATACTAGGTTGGTTGTTGTTGGTGGTTTTGTTTTTACTTTTGAGAGGGCAACTCCATTGGAGAGACTGGTCGAAAAGTTAAAATGTTTTGAAGTTAAAGGTGGCAGCCCAAAGTGATTTTCTTTCTGCCATGGATATCCAATGACAGGACAACAATTTTGCTTTTTGCTCATTCTGTTACTTGTAGCTAACCATCGTCTGAAAATATTACATGGAACATTCCAGAAATAATCATTAAGTGTTAACTTGCACACCATTATGAGCAGAATGATGAAATCTCATGTGTTCTTGCTCCATAGTGTCCTATCCATCCCAGGATGTGAATTGTCTCTTTGTTCAACATATCCATGCTGTATATAATACCTACTCATTAGTCACCTGGTAGCTCTCTTTGTTATCAGATTGGCTGACTTGGTATTGCAGTACTCTGAGTTCAAGTAAACCTTATTTAACAATGGCCTCAAAGTGGAGGAGTGGGGATGCTGGCAATTCAGGCAGCAAATAAACTATAAAGTGCTTCTTCCTTGAACCCAAAGTACACTGACATTTTTAGGAAGACTACATTAACTTTTGTTACAGTAATATTCTGTTTTATTAGATATTGCTAATCTGTTACTGTGCCTAACTTGTAATTGAACAATTTGTGGTATGCATAGAAAAACATGTATAGAGTTCAGTACTGTCTGAGATTCCAGGCATCCACTGGTAGTAATTCCCTACTGTAGTGGAATGTTATTGTTTGGATGTGAGGTGTCCCCCAAAATTTCCCGTGTGAGACAACGCCAGCAGCTTCAGAGGAGAAATGATTGGGTTGTAAGAGTCTTAACCCAATCAGTGAATTAATCTCCTGATAGGAATTAACTGAGTGGTAACTGAAGTGGTAGGTTGTGGCTGGAGGAGGGGGGAATTGGGGGCGTGGCTTTGGGGTATATATTTGTATCTAGCAAGTGGGGACCTCTGTGCTTCTTGATTATCATGTAAGCTGCTTGCCTCTGCTACACTCTTCTGCCATGATGATCTGCCTCACCTCCAGCCCCAAGGAATGGAGCTGGCCTTCTATGGACTAAGACCTCTGAAACTGTGAGCCTTCAAATAAACTTTTCCTCCTCTACAATTGTTTTGGTTGGGTCCTTTTAGTCACAGCAGTGAAAAAGCTGACTAAAACATGGAGTTGCCCAAATTTTATGTAAATAACATACTTAGTAATGTGACATCACCCACTTAGGAAAAGCAACACAATTGCTGACTTGGGCACATAGGTAAGAACACTAGTATCTACTTCTACATATGCATTTTTGTTTTGATTTGGCTTTTTGAAATTTAAATGTCAAAGGCTTAGTTGACATTGCTGTGAGGATGAAATGTTTTGATTCTAAAATCTGGAATGAATAGGGATAAACACACTCTCTTGCAATTCTATAGCTTTGGAACTGTTTAGTTGAAGTTATTAAATGATTTGGTAGCTGCTTTCTGAAGCTGTTATTTGGGTGCGTTATTGGTTCTAAAGTTTTACTCATCTAATTCACTGAGTCCTTGTTAGCAGCTGTTTTTTGAATGCATTAATATCAACATGGGAATCACCTGGGGAACTCTGAAATATCCGTGCTCTTAACCCTACCCATTCTGATTTTCTTTGGGGCAGGGGTGGGGTACCAGGAATTGAGGGCAGGGGCACTTAACCAAGAAGCTATATCTCCAGCCCTTTTTAAAAATTCTTTGAGATATAAGCTCAATAAGTTGCTGAGGCAGGCTTTGAATTTGTGATCCTTCTGCCTCAACTTTCCCCACCTCCCCGGGCCAGCCATTGGGATTACAGGTATGCATTCCTGGCCCATTCCAGTTTTAATTTGGGGTTGGAACAGGGCTAGAATTATAACACCTCTCAGGTGATTCTGAGAATCACTGATTAACTAGCTCTCAACTGAAAAAGGAATGCACCTTAAATGGGATGAAGGCTATTAATGATTTTTATGGAACTCAGCTTTATTTTGCCTTTTTAAAGATTTCAGTTATGTTTCTTACATTATTACTATTTTTAAATTGTCACTGCTTTTTGAGGAGGTATGTTAACTATTTTACAGCTGCTACAACTGAGTCTCAGAGGGCTTAATTAACATATTCAAGGTTACAACTCTGAATGATGGAGGAGTGTTAGAAAAATTCCGGCCCCCAACCCCTATGCTTCATCAGTAGTCCTATAGTCACCCAGTGTTTGCTATGACAGATTATACTAAATGTCTAAAAATAAAAATTAAAATGGTCTTATATGTGTATTATACTTCCTTTTAAAACTATTTATACCTTAAATTTTTAAAAATACCAATTCAAATAAATTTTTTAAAATCTAGTACTTAAAAGGAGACTAAATATTTAGGTTATATCTTATCTTCAAAGTCATATTTAACATTTTTACGTGTTTGGTGATTTACTTTAACTCATGTAAAGTAGCAGCCTTCTTTTGGCATGGAGCAAAGTGTTTTTATTTTTGCTATTAGGTAGCTATAAAATTTACAGCAAAATTTTAAAATAAGAAAAATGAAATTTTTTAGCAGAGCAATGTTAGACCTCTCTTTCAAAGTCTCAATTTCCTCTGAAGGACTTAGTGCCCTCTAAGTAACAGTTTTATGACCTTATCTTATTGATATGCTAGGCATATTTATATAGTAATGTCATGCTTCATGTTACTAAAACTTCATTTAATAGTCAAAAACTCATGAGCTCTTCTTTTATGTGCAACCTAAAACTTCTTTTCATATGACAAAGCTGAAGCTCCATGCCATGAGACGGGAACTTTCCATCTCCCAAACCCCCTCTAGCAACCATCATTCTACTTTTCTGATTCTGACCACCTGGGTTATAAGAGGAAGCATGCAGTCTCCCCTCACCCCATGTAATTTTTTTTTTTACATTTACAATCACTTCAATTTTTAATGCTTTTATTAGAGCATTATAAGTTGAGTTCATTTTGACATAATCATACATGCACAGAGTTTAACTTACTCCATTTCAGTCTCTAGTGTCCCCTTTCCTTCCCTACCCCTTCTATTTCCCTTCCTCTACTGGTAGGTCTTCCAGTTATTTATTTAGTTTTAATTGGTGCTTTATAGATATACAGAAAGGTGGAATTCGTTATGGTGTTTTATACATGCACATAGTGTAATTTTGTCATTCATTCTGCATTATCTCCCTTTTCCTGCCCCTGCCTGCCTCCCCTTCAATCTCTTCCTCTTGTTCCATTGATTTTCCCTCTTTATGATATATAACTCCTGCCACTTTTTTCCTCCTTATTTTGCTCTAACTTCTACATATGAGAGAAAACATTCAACTCTTGATTTTCTGAATCTGGCTTATTTCACTTAGCATGATATTCTCTGGTTCCATATATTTACCAGCAAATGTAGTAATTTCTTTTTTTATGACTGAGTAAAACTCCATTGTGTGTATATACCACATTTTCTTGAGTTGTTCATCTATTGAAGGGCTCCTGGGTTGGTTCTATAACTTGGCTATTGTGAGTTGCACTTCTATAAATGTTGATGTGACTGTATCACTGTAGTAATGCAGTCTTCCTTGAGTGGCTTATTTCACATAGCACAATGTCATCAGTATCCCTCCATGTTGTAGCATGTATCAGTACTTTATTCCTGTTTGAGCAGAATAATATTACATTGTATATAAAGGCCACATTTTGTTTATCCATTCATCAGTGGATACTTGGGTTACCTCCACATTTTAGTTGTTGTGAGTGGTTTAACTATGAATGTGATTACCAGTATCTTTTGGAGACCCTGCTTTCAATTTTTTGGTACACTGTTAGAAGTGAATTGGTAGATCATTTAGTAAAGTCAATATATTTTTAATTTACTGAGGAACTGCCTTAGCGTTTTCCACAGTGGATGTACCATTTTACATTCCCACCAATGGTGATAAGACTTCTACTTTCTCCACATCCTCACCAACTGTTATTTTTTAGGCACCACCTCCTCCCAGTATGGTAATCATCCTAATGGGTGTGAAGTGGTATCTCACCCTGAATTTGATTTGTATTTCCTTAATGATTGGTGATTTTATGCACATTTTAATTCATATGTCTTCATTTGGCCATTTACATATCTTCTTTGGAAAAATGTGTATCTTTTAAATTAAGTTTTAGCCTTTCAAGATATTTTTTTAACACCTGTTTGTAAGGAGTTTAAGAGGTAAATAGTCACACCTATATAATTGCCTACTGTCTACCTGTTTTCCCATTATAATTAAGTAGTCTAGAAAAAAACCATGTGGCCTTCAAAAATAAAAATATTTTCCTTCTGATTCTATCTGGAAAAAGTTTGCTGACCATGAGTACTAACTTATAAAAAATGAAGAAATGATTATCAAATTAAAATTTCATTTACTACAGGAGACTTCTAAGTATTAAACTTTAATGTCATTTGGAACAAGATGATTTATATTCTCTTTGCATGAAATAAAATGTATCTCATAATACGGAATTTTGCAGAATGTTGGTGATTGATTTCTTAAGTTAAGACAAGGTTTGGCCCCTTAGCAAAATTTGTTAAAATTTTGTTAAGCTGGGCGCCATGGTGCATGCCTGTAATCTCAGTGGCTCTGGAGTCTGAGGCAAGAGGATCTTGAGTTCAAAGCCACCCTTACAAAAGCAAAGTGCTAAGCAACTCGGTGAGACTCTCTAAAGAAAATATAAAATGGGGCTGGGGATGTGGCTCAGTGGTCGAGTGCCCCTGAGTTCAATCCCTGGTACCCACCCACTCCCCATCTTTTTTTTTTTTTTTTGTTAAAATTTCAGAATTTTAACACTTATAAGATATTGGAATATATTTTGAAAAGATGTCAGGATCTCTGAGCTGGAGAAATTTCCATTAAAAAAAATTACTGATATGGTTGAATAGACACAAATAGGCCTAGGAAGAAATGGGCCAGAGGTGGAAGGAGTTCCTATCCAGAGTTTTGAGTCTGTACCTATTTTATGAGTTATGTCAAGATGTCTTTATAATTTCTGGTTGTGTTTTGGTGGTGGTTATTAGGATATTTCATATTCTTAAGCTTTTAGTGTTCTAATATTAGTATGATAGCTATGAGAATTTTTTATGACTTTGCTAAATGTTTTCCCCATCTGTTATAGTAAAAACAAACTAAAAGTATGGGAGAATGAAGTTTCCCATGACTATTTATAAAGGGCCAAATGTCTTCAGTTTTGCATTCATGTCTAAGGAATGAATCCGTTGGAAAAGGCTCTGAAGGACTGGCTTGTCTTTGAGAAATGTCAGTAAGCTTGGGTTATTAGCTTTATTTTTTCCTAGATTTTTAAGTTCACAATGCTATTTATAAATTTAAATATTTTTGAACTCTTTGTACACCTGAAACATAAAAAAGCTGTGGAACTAAATTTTAGAGTATTTTACCAAAGTAATTGGGGTGGTTATTTCAGTAGTAAGAAAAGAATGTAAAGGCAGGAGAAACAGCCCAACCCTTAGGAAGTGGAAAACTTAGTTCTATTTGTAGCTTTTAATATATGTTTAATAGTTGTTATGTAGCTTTTTACAAAAGTCAAAATTACCCAATTTCATATGCAATAAATAAACTAAGCTTTTTGGGTCCTTATTGTGGTGCCCTGTGTTAGGCAATATCTTAATCTCTTCTCTGCCTTTTCATGTTGACACATGCTCCTCAGGCAGACTATCAGAAAGTTGAGGAAAAATATAGCATTCTACAGAATTGGGTCAGCTTTGCCTATTGTCTGGAAAAAAGATGAAGCCCCATGAAGGCTTTCATGTTTGTGGCTATGAGGCAATAAGAATGGAGTTGGGCATGGTGGCACTCACTTCATAAGCTCAGTGGCACCTGTGGCTGAGGCAAGAGGATTGCAAGTTCAAAGCCAGCCTTCATTTATATGAGGACTAAGTAATTCAGCCGACTCTGTCTCTAAATAAATTATTAAAAGGATTGGAGATGTAGTTCAGTGGTTATATACCCCCTGGGTTCAATCTCTGGTACCAAAAAAAAAAAAAAAGGTGGTTACAGAGAGTGATCTTCTGGATCCCTCACATTAATTTCCTCTAATTACCTCTGCTTTCTATTGAATTCCCTAATCAAAACCAGAGGTAGAGGGATAATGTAAATCGTTTTTTTTTTTAAAGTATGAGTGAATAGGCCTGATCTTTCTTTGTAATTCCCTCAGAATTGTAAAAAATTCTTGATGTATTTAAAAGAGTAAGAATGCCATTTGGGATGGGATTTGATTTTTGGAAAATAGCCAAAGGTGAGCCTCTGAAATGAATAAGAATCTGAGTTATAACAAGTTGGGTTCAGAATTAGTTGTACCTATAAAATAATGATTTTTATAATTTTTGTATGATACGTAGGTAGGTTGTAGGATTAAAAGCCAAAGGCAGGGCTGGGGATGTGGCTCAAGTGGTAGTGCGCTCACCTGGCATGCGTGCAGCCCAGGTTCGATCCTCAGCACCACATACAAACAAAGATGTTGTGTCTGCTGAAAACTAAAAAAATAAATACTAAAAAAAAAAAAATTAAAAAAAAAGCCAAAGGCATCAGAATATGTAATATATTGATAGCATCACTGGAAAAAATACATTCATACTGATTTGAGGGATTAATACAAAATAATTTTCTCTGTCTTCTGGTGCATTTGTTAAATTTAGATATACCATTTCACTTCATGGCCTAACATCACAGCTTCTGTATTAACAATGATAAATTCCCCCCCCCCCCCACATTTTTTTTAAGTTGTCAATGAACCTTTATTTTTATTTATTTGTATGTGGTGCTGAGAATCAAACCCAGTGCCTCACACATGCCAGGAAAGTGCTCTACCACTGAGCCACAACCCCAGCCCTTCCTCACATTTTTATTGGTGCATTGTAGTTATACATACAGTTGGGATTTGTTGTTACATATTCATACGTGCGCATGATATAACAGTATAATTTGGTCAGTATCACTCCCCAGCATTCTGCCCCCACTCAGTGCCTCTCACCACTTATAATGATACATTTCTAAGGTAGTGGACTTAAGATACTTCTATGTGAGACATTTATTGCTAATCTTTGAGAATTTCCATTTCTAATCTGTCTTTGTGCACGTGCATACAATTGTATTATTTCTGGAGAAACAGAAGTAGCAAAAAAAAGCCCAAGGGGAACAGTGGTGGCAGGAGCCAAAGTTTTATAGCTGCTACAGTTGTGTGTCAGTTCAGATGTGCTGGAAAAACAGGAAACTGAGCTGCTAAATATGAACATGACTACCCCCTTACCATTTCCAGGCTTGATGGACGTGCCATATTTCTAGACCAATTGAGTCGTCAGTAGTCAAGATAATTAAAGGAGCCTTTGAATTTCCTTTCTCATTTGTGCTAAAGTGGATGTGACTTATAATAAAGTGGAACATCAGAGATAGGGGTGACCCGTTTTTTCTTTTGTTCTCTTACACCTGATTGTCATTTGCTATATCACTGCTTTCACAGAATTGAGAAAGAGGGGGCTGCTGTCTGACAGGATAGCATCTGTGTTTCTTGGTCTGTAGCTGCTCTCATTCTCAGGTGACAGTGATCTAGTTATTGGCTGCGGAAACTACTGTCTTATCAGACTTTGCTTGTAGATTCTTCCTGTCTCTTGCTTCTACAGAAGATATGTTGTTCTCCATTCCCAAGAGCAGCTAGATGCTTTCATTTTTGCCAGGCTTCAAGAGAACAAAACTGAAATTGGCAGAGAAGAATGTCAGCAGGTGAAAAAGAACTATTTTTTAAAAATTTTGTTTTGATCTTCTTATCAGTTCTTTATCTTCAATTTTTTTCTTAGAATAGGTTTATTGTGAGAATTTATTATTTATGAACTTTTAATTTCCCATTTAAGAGTGAAAAATGCCTTCATTTGAATGAAAAATACTTAACAGTAGTGGACTAAAAAGTGAAATGTACTCTTCCTCTCATTCCCAACATTTTAATTGGGACAAATTTTATATCTAGAACCCATTTCCACTTCTAGTCTATTCTAATTTACCACAGGTCATCTTAGAAACGGTCTGTTCTAAAAGGGGCAATGTTCAATAATACTTCCCATTTTCTATTTATGATCTTATGTATCCGTATATAGGAAACTGACCTTTAGGTGATGCAAAAAATAAATAAATAAATAAAATTACAGTCCTGCAGTCTGTTGCTTGTCTGGCAAATCTAGGAACATGTTTCTAGCAGTTTTTGGTTATTAATAATATACCTTTAAGGGAACTTTTAGAACTTGTTCATCACATTCAAAATTTTATGTACATATTTAAGGTGCGATATTTTTGGATTTATATATTTTTGTATGTCACTTTTAAGCACTAAACAGATTATGCAAACTTGACTTTATGGCAATGCTGAAAGTTATTCAGAGACATTGAATATTTGTAGTAATTTTTTGTAAATCCTTTTTAAAAATTATTCCTCCAGATATTGAGCACATCAAAAGTTAAAATTGGCAGCACTAGGGGATTTGAAAGTAAGATTTTGAGTATTCATAGTTTTCTTTTATTACATAAAACCCAAGGTAGAGAACAATTTTCTGGAATCCCACAGATATTTTGAATGGTTTGGACATGAAGGTACCACAAATATTGGTGGCATTGCTAGGTATCATGGAGCACATCTATAATCCCAGCAATTTGGGAGATTTCAGCAGGAGGACTGCAAGTTCAAGGCAGCTTAAGTAAAACACTGTCTTCAGAGTAAAAAGAACTGAGGCTATAGCTTAGTAGTAAACTGTCCCTGGGTTCAATTCCCAATACTGAAAAATTTTTTTAATTGAATATAATATGAAAAGGCATCAAAAGAATAGCTTTGGGGCATTAAGAGATGATGTACTGCTTTGAAGGTGTACATAGATCAGGAGGCAAGAAGTAAAAAGTGCAGTGAAAAGTATTTCTTCCTTGACATCTTTTACTACCTCTCAGTCTTCACTGGGTATTTTGAATGATTTCCTATAAAGAAGCAATTTTAAACAATTTCAGGCACTTAGCCATTTCTCTTCCATAGTTAAAGGGTATCTGAGAAATGTTGTGCTTTTGCATCAGGCAAAGCCTTCTCTTCATAGAACTATTGTTCATTCTGTAGCACAGTTTGGGCAATATGTGAAGAACCTGTCCCAATTCAGTCACCCCTCAGGTGCTGAGCCATCGTGGATTCTGTGGCCCTAAGATTCTTTCCTCGGAATGATAAACAGCAATGTGGATCTATGCCAGATATCCTCATGGAAGTGCACAGAGAGGGAGGAAAGGGAGTACTTGGGAGTTGATGATAGAGGCTCTTTCCCTCTCCCTTAATCTTAGAGAATCAAGTAGCTGTTTATGTTTAAAATTGCTAACGAGAAATTGTCTTCACTTATATGTGCATTTAAAGTTCTAAAATTGGCTCTCCAAAGGGAAAAAAATGTATTTTCAATTTTTTCAAGTGGAAAAAAAATTGGAGTTTTGGATAATAACCCCATTCATATGAATTCGATTCTTTTTATTTTATATCTAATACATCGAGTATATTTGAGTTATGTATAGTTCTCATTTCCTCCCTTTCTCTGAGCTCTTTGTGGTCTACTTATACTTTTACACTACTTCATGGGATCACCAAGGGGAGAATTTTCTTTTTCCTTCTTTAGTTAGCTAAGTAGGTATTTATTTTGTTCATTTGAAATGTAAGGATAATAACATTCGTACTTGGGGATATAGATAAAGGAACAAAGTAGCATGGGAAATATGTTCAGTTAATGGAAAAATGAAGACGGTTACGGGAGGCGAACGGAGAAGCCACTTGGCTAATGCTAGATTGCTGCCACTAAACAAGCAGTTTGAGTTTGAAGGCTTCGATCTTTTATGTTCTTTTTGTAACTCTGGAACTGGTCATGAAACAGATCTGTGATCTTAGGGGATGATTTCTACCCACGACCACATATAACCCTTTCAGAAGTACCATATATGAATTTGGGGGAAGAGATCTCATCCAAAATTAAATTGAGAATTGTGGCAATGACAGTAATTGTTCAGTGATGTTGACAGACCACATCAGTTGTTGTTCTAGTAGGGAGTATATTCAAATGGCACAGAATTCAAAAGAAAGATGAGGAAGCAGTGAGGAAGATGAGGAAGAAGCTCCTTCCAGCCCTTTAGCTTTATCACACAGTTTTTTCCCCAGAGATAATCAGGATTGCCATTTCTTTGGAATCCTGACAATATATGCTCTAATAGCTGTTTAAAAATTACTAATATGCACATTAGAAACAATTTAAATAATAAACTATACAGAAAAGTTTGTGGGAAAGTTGCATCTCCTCATAGTGAGCAAATGGGTCTATATTGTTTTCTAATACTAATACTGCTTTGTACTTTGCTTTCAACAGTTCAGCAGTTATTTCTTTACATAAAGGACTTTATTTTTTTTCTTACTATATACTATATTTTTGTAGGAATGAACTGTGATTTGTATAAATAGTCCTTATCCCCAGCACACAACCCTACCCCTTAGGCAGTTTACAATTGTAAAATCATAAAATGTAGAGTAGTCTGTGGTATTCTTGACTGCTTCTTTTGGGTAAATAACAAGGTTTAGTTATTATTAAAAACAGGTATAGTTATAACATACCTAGACACACAAAGGTTAGTTTTTGGATAGTATTATTGGAACTTATATGAACTAAAGTCAGTGTTGAGAGATGGAAGGAAGAGAATTATGTGTCCATTGAAATAGTAGAAGCTCAGTTATGCTAAGCATTGAGCTAAGTATAGAATACTCATTTTTGTAGCCCATAACCAATGGATTATTGCTAAAATAACATTAAATGTTGCAGTGTTAAAATAGTTTTGTTTCTCTAAGCACTCATGGTTTGATATTCTCTTTTAACATTCCCTGCAGTGTGATTTATGAAAAATAAGCATTTCCTTAGTAGTATAAGTAAAATTCTGAGTAATGTTTCTATCTTAGAGAAAACAAACGTTCGACCTTCGTAGACAGTGTAATTTAGTGGGATATATGGACTATTTTCTTATTTTGATCCTAAATATTACTATTTTGAATAATGTAGCAGAGTAACTTTTGATTTATTAAATAGGTATATAGATTTTGAAAATGAAGTAATTAGTCATTAATTATGTTATTAATTAGGACATAAGAATTTTCACTCATTTGGGTCAATACCCTGAAGTCTAAATAAACAGCCTTGTTACGAAGATTCAGGACTTCTGTTAGTGAAGGAAATTAGATTATTGAGGTGAACAATAAGTCAAAGAATAAAATCGAGTAATAAAAGGTGTTCCAACTCAAGAAAGACTGAGAATTTAGACATATCATGAATGTAGGAAGATAAATTGCCAAATAGGCACCTAGAAAAGAAAAGCTGGTATGAACTTTCTGTCTCCCTAGAGTTTTCAAACTGTGTGAGTCTCTTACTTCCTAGTTTTTTTCAAAATTGGTACAAAACATGTACAGAATAAAACGGGTTTGTCCATTTTTTTCCCCAAAGAATACTTTTGGAATAAATTGATATTTTTATGTTGTCCTGAAATAAGAAATTCTAAGCTAGAATTCATCTTTAAAATAAATAAGAAAAATGTCAAGAAATGATAACATGGATAGGTGATAATTTTCCACAAAGCATTTTGAGCTTACTGCTTGCTTTTCCTTTAACTTTGCAGCCTACGTCATGGTCTTCTGATGCAGCAGACTAGTGCACTGGCTCTCTGGCATTTCACAGCATTGCTCTGGTTCTGAATAAAACTGGTGCAGCCAGAAGGCAGATAGTGCTTGGCAGGCAGCTGTTGCATAGTGAGCTTGGAGAAAGATCTGGACCTGAATCTCTGCTCTGACACTCACTGGCTCATGCACTTTGTTTCCCTTTTCCTGAGACTCAATTTCTATTCTTTTTTTTCCCTGAGACTTAATTTCCTCCAAGATGGAAGAGGATACTAATACAGAATGAAAATGTGGCACCAATAGCAGCCAATATGAGGCATTTGGTGTTAAGTTTTACATCATATTATCCACATTGTTAGAAAGCAGCCCATTGGAATGCTATAGTCATTGCACTCATTCAACACCAAGGAGGAACAGGAATGCCCTGTTTGATTTGCTTCTCCCTAAAAGTAGAGGATGATATAGGCTAAAAGGTTCCTAAGTCTACTATGAAAGTCCCCTTACCAGGTGCAGGGAACTTATATTGGGTCCACTGAATCCAAAATATGTACTAATCTTAAGGAAAATCACCTTCATTTTGACAGGGAGAAAAAGGTTTCTTAGATTAGGAACATGTTATCAAGGGAAATATAATTCCATTTGTCTCCTCACTTCACTATTATGGGAATTGCCTTTCCTTTTACAATTATACTTTTCTACTATGTAGGATGAGAGTGTCTCTAACTGCATCTCTTTAATTTTGTTAAGACTGAGAGGCAGTGACTGAACATATTTATTTTTGATACTAGGGATTAAAGTAGAGGGTGGTTAATCACTAAGCAACATCCCCAGCTCTTTAAAAAACATGTTTTTTTGTTTTTTGTTTTTTGAGACAGGTTCTCACTAGGTTGCTTACAGCCTTTGTAAGTTGCTTAGACTGGCTTCAAACCTGTGATCCTTCTGCTTCAGCCTCCCAGGAAATTTTTCTATTTTAAAGTCATACATAAGAGCTTCATTATTAAAAAACGAGTGGGCCAAAAAATTAACACCAAAAGCAAATAACCCAATCAATAAATGGGCTAAGGAACTGAACAGATACTTCACAGAAGAAATACAAATCAATCAACAAATGTATGAAAAAATCTTCAACACCACTAGCAATTAGACAAAGGCAAATCAAAACACTGAGATTCCATCTCACTCCTGTTATAATGGCAATTATAAAGAATACAAGCAACAATAAACATTGGGGAGGATGTAGGGGAAAAGGTACACTCATACATTGCTGGTGGGATTGAAAAATTGGCACAACCACTATAGAAAGGAGCATGGAGATTCCTCCCCAAACCTGGAATGGAACCACCATTTGATCCAGATGTTGTACTCCTAGTTTTATACACAGAGGACTTAAAATCACACTACAGTGACACAGCCACATCAATATTTATGGCAGCTCAATTCACAGTAGCTAAACTATGGAACCAGCCTAAGTGTCCTTCAACACATGAATGGATAAAGAAATATTATTGAGCCTTAAAGAAGAATGAAATTATGGCATTTGCCAGTAAATGGATGAAACTGGATAATATCATGCTAAGCAAAATAAATCAATCCCAAAGAACCAAAGGCCAAATGTTTTCTCTGATATGCAGACGTTAATTCACAATAAGTGGGTGCTAGGGAAGAATAGAGGTACTTTGGATTAGACAGAGGGAAGTGAAGGGAGGGGAGGGGAGGTGGTGTGTGGATAAGGAAAGTAGAATGAATCGGATATTATTACCCTATGTACTTATTATATGATTACACGACCTGTGTAACTCTCCATTATGTGCAACCAAAAGAAGTTATCCTCCAATTATGTATGGTATGTCAAAATGCATTATACTGTCATGTATAACTAATTAGAACAATAAAAAATTTGATTAATCAAAAAAAGTGGGACCTTAACACCATTCTAATCATAGGTTATCATTATTGGAAGAGAATTTTTTTTTTAAATTTGATCATCTTCCTCCTGTAAACAAGAAATTGAGGCATTTGTACTATACCATAATACTGTATAATTGTCAATCTAGATGTTGACTTCAGTTATTTATGAGAACAAGAAGAATCTGTAGCTCTCTTTTTCTTTCAGGATAACAGTGACCATGTCCTTTGGTACCAGAGGGAAGAGTGGGAGGCCTTTTTGCCTCAGGTTTTAAGTGATAACTCTCAGCTCTGGTGGCAGCATGATTATGTAGCCTGAAAATTAACCCTACATGCCTGTGACTAAGAGCTTTTATTAGAGCAAGCACAGTTGAAGAGGTTCATTGATTTGGATTTTTCTGGATCTATTGTTATTGTAATAAAGAAATATTTTGCATTTCCTCTAAGTAAAATGTGATATCAAACAAATTCACAGTTAAGATTTCTTGACATAATTAAAATCTACTTTTTCTTGGTAAATATAATGGACATAGGCATGGACATAATTAGTCTTTCTAAGGGCAGCACTTGGAAGGTTTTAAAGCATTAGGGCACTCCTGCTAAATGTATTTTTAAATTAATGTATTTCATAAGGTGGTATGTAGAACAGTTCAGAATCTTAATTGCTTAGAGATTGAATGAATATTTGTAAGTTCACTCAGATTGCCAGTAGTTAAAAGAATTAAGGAAACAGAACTTAAAGACAGTAGTAGTAACTTGTGTTATGCTGGTCATAAAAGCAATGAGAATTTATTGAAGGACACCAGGCACTATGACAAATGGATGACATGTACCACTCCATTTATTCAATAAATATAGTTATCCAGATTGTACAAACGAGGAAACTGAAGCTTAAAGTGTAACTTGTCCAGTGTACACTTCTGAGACTGCAATGTAGATGTTATTTGAAAACCATTTGCATCTTGATCACTTTGCATTCCACCTGGCAATATGATAAACAATAGCAAGAGTGGACTTTGATGAGACTAACTACTTTCCCCTCCTTTTTCTCTTTTTTGATTATAAAATCAATATCCTTATTTTAGAATATTTGAAAGAAAAATAATGTTAATCATTATCCATGCCAGCTAGAGATAATTATGCAAATGACTCACATTTTAGTGTTTTCCAAAGTGTATTCTGATTAAGATCCAAGTTAGCACATTTTATGTTTTTTAAAAAAATGCAGTGATTGAATAATTTGGGGAGAGTTGGTTAAATTGCTTTCTTCTCTAAAGGGTTTTGGAGAGGTTTTAATATGTATAACATGCTTCCAAAATTGAAACAACATATATAACATTTCTCAAATTTATTTACCAAAATAAGACTGGTTTATATATTGCAATACTTGTTTTTTCAGATATAGCATAGGTAATTCTATAGATAGTATGCATTCATCTTGACTTTTTAGTGAGCATATAGATTTTTAACCATATTTATTATTATTGAGATTTATATTGGAGTTCGTTTCGATTATTGGAAGTTTTTAAAAAATGTTTTTTAAATGGTTACACAGCAAACCATATGTATATCTCTGTGTTTATGCTACTCTTTTTAACCTTTCATCAACTGAGCATTTGGGCTGTTTTCAACTAAATACTGAAAGGACATGAATTATAGGTCAGATAGAAAGTCATTCTAGAACCTGCCAGGAATGAGGAAACCAACCCAAGAGTTTATCTCACAGGTAGAAACTGTGAATGCCATTATAAATTTCAGAGAAATCTGGGTGTTCATCCTGTGACTTGTCATCGGTGATAAAATACCAAAGAAAGGACAGTCTTAGGGAAATAGGAGTGGTCAACTGTTGGAATGAGCTCAAGTGAGGTGTCTGGGTGTATCTGCCTTCTTGGGGCAGAGGTGTGCCTTTCTTTATGCTCAGGCCAGACCTGGGGTCTGGGAAAGCTTGGACACTCCATATGTTCCAGTTTATCTTTGCTGTGGTCTTGGTAGAAGGTTTGGGAGTTTTCAGGCTCCCTTAAAGGATGAAGAATCTGGGCCAGTGGACAGGGATGGATTTGAGAGGGAGGCATAAACTTGGATTAGTTGGAGAGGAATAGGTTTGAAGCTATTTAATGAGTAATCCATTGTAAGAACAAGAAATCTTCCTGTTCCAATCAATAGTTCACAGATTTTTTTTTAAATTAACAAATACTTATTGAAAGCCAACTGTATTCTAGACATTGGTCTGGGCATTAGCTGCTAATTGTATTGAAAATATTACTATACAGTACATGGAAATTATATTCATGGAATAAAATCACTTGGCTGGAATGAAAACATGATTCAATCTTATTAAAAATACACATCTTTGAATAACCTCCAAGGGAGTATAAACAATACTCTCTCTGTTTTAAATAAGGAAAGTCCAAATCTCTGAAATGCCAATTACTATGCAGTTTCAAATACTTTTTTTTTTTTTTTTTTTTTGCATCTTGGATGATAGATATTATGTCTGATTCCTAAGATGTCTTAATCTTTTCAGAAAGTTTACATGATAAGAGAACATGTGAATGTGTAGATGCCTCCTCCTACCCCCATCAAAATTGTCCTTGAAATTAGTTGTCCTTGAAATCAGACTCTGGGAAGTTATATTGATTTCTGTTGACTAGAAATAAGTATCAAAACTGGCTTTCACAGCCTGAGATTTTTATATCAAGTCTGAAGAGTGCTTCCTTACCAGCAGGAGTGGACTGCAAGGGCCCTTGAGGTGCGGAAGGGAAAATTCCGTAACACAGAAGGCTTGAGGAACACCGCTGTGGCTGAGGTAGTCACAGGTTGTTAGCTTTGGCCCATTCCTTCCATGCCTGCAGCCCTCAGGGCCTCTGGCTCAGTGTCAGTCTGACATAAGACTACAGTGGAGCATTTTCTTCATCTGACCAGACCCTAGCAACAACACCCTGTTGGTGCCTCAAACTTGTGACAATCAAGAGTGGCCTGAGGAATAGTTACAATACTGGGCAAATTACCGAACCGCTTTGTGTCTGTGTTATAGTTTTTATGTTTTTCCATCTGAAAATGAGGACGAGTTATCTATTTCCTAGGCTCATGTTTAGGACTAATTGAAATTATTTCTATATAAAGTCTTGAAATACTGACAAAGTAATAACTTATTGAACATGATTTTTGTTTAACAATTAAATGTCTGTAGCTAAATTATTCATGTTTTTGAACATCAGCCACATGAAAAGTTCTCAAGATTGTTTTGAGCTGCCCATTCTTCGTTTCTATTCAGTAAGTTAGTAGTTGATACTTGGCTGAGGATCATTGTTTTCCAAATACAAATAAGGCTGTTTTGTAACTCATTAATTCCTGGAATGTGATTCTCTATAGAGCAGGTATTCCAGCCCATAGCAATCATTAGAAAAGGCTGTACTAGGTAAGATGTGGAGATAGTAAGCACAGAATGAGTATATTATAAAGCTATATTACCTTTTCCTCTGGGAAAGAAAATAAACAACTCATCAAATATGTTCTTCACTTGACTTTATTCTTAGCAATGGTTCCTAATGAAAAGACCTTTATTTCTAAGTCCTCCCCTGTTATGTAAAAAGATAGATTTCATTTTATGCCTTTATATCCCTGATTCAGGTTCCATTCCTTGTACATGCTGGAAATAACCATTGGATAGTCTTCCATTCGTCACACAATTTTTACATCTGTAAACTAGAAATAATCCCTCTAGACTACACACACTGTAGAACCAGTACTGTTAGTAATGCTGCGTGTCTTGAAATGAAGGTGATCCTGTTTGAATGGGCTATGCATTTCCTTTCTAAATTCTTGATGAGTTTGGCTTTCGTGACAGTGCCAGCTCTCTTGGGTGTAGAGGGGGATGACATCTTCATGAAGGTGCTCCTTCTCCCTGAGCTCCCTGGTGCTGTCTTCAAGTCAGTCCAGATTCATTTCCACATGAGTTGTCTAATTAAAACTTGTCAGTGCTGTTTCCGAAGGAAGATAGGCGATGATTTTGATCATAGAGCAGATGGCTGTACTTGTTCTTAGTTAAGGCATCCAGCTGGGGTATTACTGGTCATAAACTGAAAACTAGGGGAAATCTCTCAAAGCCATGAAGAAAGAAACCAAATGATTAGGCAAGGGGACAGCCCACTGGAGTGTGGTCACCTTTTAACAGGTGTGTTTTCTACTAAATGCCGGCATATCCAGTGAAGCTTACTGTTATTTAAATAATCTAAAAGCATGTCACACTGTTTTTGTGATTTTGGAGAACTATGTAATTTTAAAGGTTTGCCAAACACCCAGTTTTCTGATGGTATGTGCTTTAAAACAATAGCCCTTTGCTCTTTGTACCAAACAGTTCTGAGTAGAAAGAGTTAGAGGTTTTTTTGTTTGTTTTTGAGATTTAAAAAATTCAAGGGGAAAAGTAGATGTTTCCTTTTTTTTTGGTACTGAGAATTGGACTCAGGGGTACTTGTACTTGACCACTGAGCCATATCCCTACTCTTATTTTGTATTTTATTTAGAGACAGGGTCTCACTGAGTTACTTAGTGTCTCACAGTTGCTGAGGCTGGATTCGAACTCACAATTCTTCTGTCTCAGCCTCCCAAACTGCTGGGATTACAGGCATGTGCTAACATGCCTGGCAATGTGTTCCTTTTTTTGTTCCCCCTCTTCCCCTGACATAACTAAATGAAAACCTTTAAAAATCTCCCTGGCTTTTAAGTCCAGGATGCCCTTTAAATCAAAGTTAGTGAAATTCTGGTCTAAGGATTATGAACAGTAGAAACATCCACTTTCTGAACAATTATTTCCTTTTCTACTTCACATTCACTATGACACTTGGGCACACTTCCTGATGTGGTGGAGCTAAAATTGCATTTTTCCATTTTTTTGTTTGTTTGAGGGGAAGAAAAAAAGCACTCTCTACATGTCAAACCTTGATGGTTTCTAATTTAATATGTTTTTATTTAAATTTATATTAGACTATGTTTGAGAAATTCTTAAAATGTTTAACATTAATTTGTTTTTTCATGTACAAATTTTACACAATCTCTTTTACATTCATGTAGTCATCTTTCTCTTGTTGATGTTACAAAAGCTTAGTATATAAAACTTATTGGTACTTTTTCTTGTGTTCTAAAAATTTTCCCAGTTTTAACATTTATCATGTAGGTTTGTTTATGGAAGCAGTTTTAACATCTGGTTTCATTTAGAAGTAATTCCATTTATTTTATCTTCCTAGAAATGCTTATACTTTTTATATTTTTTGAGACAAGGTCTCGATAAGTTGCTTTAGAGCCTTGCTAAGTTGAGGAAGCTGGCCTTCAAATTGCATCCTTCTGCCTCAACCTCCTGAGCCACTGGGATTATAGGTGTGTGCCACCATGCCTGGCTAGAAATGCTTGTCCTTCATAAGGCTTAAAATATTACCTTATATTAAAATTATGATAGATTAAGTACTTGCCAGAAATAAACTGAAACATTCTTTTTCTTGGTATGAGATAGGGTCTAAATTAAAAAAAACAAAAACAAAAACAAAAAACAATTGCCTTAATATTATCTCATAAACAATTGACATTTTTGCACTGATTCAAAACACATCTTTTAAACTTCATTTTATTCATATATTATGCTTTTAATTTAGCTCTATTGATTGATCTCTTCTCTCAGTCCAAAATATTTCACTTGAGGTGTCTTACAGTGTGTTTTAAAGGTCTGTCTGGTAAGGTAAGTCATACTGATCAATATTCTTTTAAAATTTCGTTTTAAAATTCTCTTGGCTGTTTTCAGGCATTTGCTTTTTCAAGTAAATTTAGAATTATAAATGAGAATTGATTAGTTGAATTTAGGTTCCATATAAATTTTTAGGGAGTTGTTATTCCTACTGTACTGGAATTTCTCACTCCGGAGCATGTCCTAACCCCACATTCTTCCTTCGCTGTCTCATTCTCTGTCACAGCTCACCAGGTTTTACTGTGAGATGGGTATCCCTTCATGGGTGCCCTTTGTTAAGAGCAAATCATCTTGATGGCTACTGAATTGCCTCTTCAACAATGTAGCTCTATTAGTATGGGCTTGTGAAGTAGTTCTCAAAGCACTTTGGAAACAGTTTTAGCATTCTGTTTTCATTATATTAGAGCTAACCCCATTTATTTTCCTTTGCCTTGCTTAGAAATGCTTATACTATAGGCTTAAAAATTCCATTGTCTTAAAATTATGATTAAATATTTGCCAGAAGCAAATTGAAGCTTTTTTTTTTTTTTTTTTTGGTATATCACAGTGTTAGTATCAACTGTGAACTAAATAAAAATGTAGTTTTTCTGGCCCACTCCAAATCTACTTAATCACAAAGTCTGAGGATGGATCCCAGTCATCCATTCTAATAAGCCCTCTAGGTGAGTCTGATCATGGGAGAGGTTGAGAGCCACTGGTGAAGTGGATAGAGCTTGGGGTTAGAAATAATCTACATCTGTAATGTGGGCTATTGAAAGAATTATCTGTATCATAAGCAGATACTTAGTAGCTACTATTATCAGAGTGTTTTTTCATAAGTCAGAGATGAAGTAATGAACAATGAGCATTAAAGTGGTGCCTGGGAATGGAGGGAAAGTTCTGGAACACAAAGGGTGTTGTAGGTTTTGATAGTCTACATAATTGTTGATGTCAAGAAGGTCATAAAAATTCTTCATATTGGGTGCTGAGGATAAACACTTCAGTCTTGTTCAGAATTGGTATCTTCTAAGCAGGTAAGCACAAATAGTGTAATATAATTGAAACCCCTGATTTCCATCTTAAGCATATGTGGAGGATTAGCTCATTAGAATTCCACCTTTACATTGAAGGAAATAAAACACTTCTGCTATATTTTTATAGTTGTAAAAGAATCTACCATTGTACATAACTAGACCATGCACATGAAATAAGGATTAATGCCCCCATTCAAATGGTTAAAAATACATGAGAGCATATATATGACAACATATCAATTGATAAAATGTGAATTAGTCAACATTTTGATAAATTATTTTATGCTGGAATCTAAGCTAAGTAGTGGGCATAACATGACAGATTTAAATGTAACTCATGAGAAGTTCCAAAATGGGGAGTAGAGATAACCAAATGATATGATACTATCTATAGCAAGGCCAGTAAAAAGGCAGATAATGGTGGCTTTGGGGGCCCGAGTCATCCTAGAAGAGTTAAGTCTTGAGCTAATCTTGAAGGACAATAGAGAAGTATTGTAGAAGATTCCATAGGAACCCTTTCAGTGGTTAGTTCTGCCTGAGGGCACCACAGGTCTTACCATGAAGGTGAAGGATTTATGGAAATTGTCAAGCCAAAAAAGGAACAGATTCCAGATGGAGGCATTAACACACTATAGTGTCCTAAGTGGTAGGGAATGTGGAGTGTTTAATGTGAGCAGAACCCATGGACTGGGCCGGGGTAGGTGAAACTGGACTCAGTTACATAAGCTCTCCAAAGATGATGATGGACAGAAAGACTTTGTTTTGTTTAACATTTGTCTTGCTTTTGGAGAAACAGCATTTTCATCTGTGTGCTGTCCTTGTTTGTTTTGTGACACATACCATTACACTCATATAAAGGGATTTAGGTTATGGATTCGAACAGCATTTGTGTTACATATTCACACATTTATACATCATAATTTTAGTGTGGGTTCTATTCAGCTGTTCTCAGTGTTGAAGATGTTTAGCTATGGCATGGCAAGTTGATGAATTAATCTAGACATATCCCCTTCCACCAGTAGGGTGGGCGGGGGGCTGGGGTTGTTCTGGCCACTGAAGCTCTGTCATTGACTGTTCTCAGCATCGTGAGGCTATGACCTTCCCTCAGAGTCCCTGGAGTCTTACTCAGGCCTCACTGGCATTCTGCCCTGAACCACAGTCCATTGAGCTGAGCACTATCAAGTGTCCCTAACTTTCACTGTTCCCTTTTAACCTGGATCTTTATTTCTGTGGTTTCCATAACTGACCATGACCCATGTGTGAATCAGAGACCCACCCAGAACTTTGGGTCCCCAACCTGACTTCCACACATGGCAAGGATCTCAAGACAATGGCTGCTGTTACCAGATACCTCTCTTATTTTAATGTAATTACCCCTTATCATATTGAACCTGCATTTAGCAACTCAGGTTGACTGTTGGTCACACATGTTAGTGAAACTCTTGTCCTAACCTCACTTAATCTGCTTTGATTTTTGCTCTTTTACCCTAAATTGCTATATTCTGTAGTTTCTTACAATATGATATTATTTTCAATATTTATTTCTTAATGTTCTAGGTTAGGACTAGGCTATTTGACCTCTTTTTGCCCCTGGTTTTTATTTTATTTACTTAATTTTTAATAGTTAATCCAGTACAAGGATATTTTATAAACCATGGGTAAATTCATTA
Organism: Ictidomys tridecemlineatus; assembly: GCF_052094955.1. Lineage (NCBI taxonomy): Eukaryota > Metazoa > Chordata > Mammalia > Rodentia > Sciuridae > Ictidomys > Ictidomys tridecemlineatus. The sequence continues at coordinate 134,174,819 of NC_135483.1, read as the reverse complement.
CCAGCTTTTCTGCCCTTCCCCAAAAGTGTCTTTGCAGCCTATACAATGAAGGTGTGATTCTGTAGTAGGCATCAAGAGCACATGGATGCTTGGTCCCACCTTTCCTGCCTGGCTTCATTTCCCACTGTCTCTACCCACCCTCTTCTCAGAGATGGGAAGCTAAGTGCAGCTGCTGTGGATTCCAGAGTTTCACTCCTCCTTGCCTTTGCCCAGTGCTTCCTCAGTGTGGAATTCTACTGGCCCAACTCACTGCCTGAAGGAATCACACATTTTTCAAGGCCCAGTTCCAAATTCCACCTTCTTGAAGCTCTCCCAGATCCTTAAGCTAGATATATTTCTTCTAACCTTTTGCTTTTTTTCTTTTGGCGGAACTATGAGTTGAATTCTTCTAAACTTTTGCTTTCACAGTACTTTGCTTCTAACTCTTGGAGCTTGTATTAGCTCTGTCTTCTATTTGTCTATTGTTTATAAGCTATGTTTTCCCCTCCATGAAATTGTGGAGTTCTTAAGAGCAAGATTTTTGATTTTTTTTTTTTGGGGGGGGGGGCGGGGGTTGTACAATAGCACTTTCTCATTGTTTTTTTTTGATGGCTTTTTGATAATTGCTTTGCCTTTAATTTTGATGCTTTACAAAGGTACAGTGGAAAATTTTGTTTCTCAAATAGTTGCCTTTTTTTTCTAACCCCCTTTTCTCTTTTCTCCCTTTTGCACATGTTGGGTAGAGGAATATAGGTATATATTTGAGGCTGTGTGAAAAGGAATGGTTTGGTGAGAAACTATTCTAATTGGTTAAAGATCCAAGGATCTTTAACCAATTAGAATAGTAGTAATGCTCTGTTTGAAAATTGCTTGAAAACATCATAATCTTTATTATGCCTCATTTTTTTTACTCTCAATTGATATGTATACATTGAGATAAGTGAGAATGGGGAATTATTATACGATTTATTCATTTGATGAATATTTGTTGAACATTTGTTATGTACCAGACTCTGTCAGGACAGCAGGTAAGAGACACACAATGCTCAATTGATGATCCATTCCAGAGTAAAGAGTTTGATTTTATATATGGCAAAAGTAATAATACAAAAAATGACCAATATTTATTAATACCTTCTTAGATGCTAAGTCTTTTTTTTTTTTTTTAAGAAAGAGACAGAATTTTTTTTTAATATTCATTTTTCAGTTTTTGGCGGACACAATATCTTTGTTTGTATGTGGTGCTGAGGATCGAACCCAGGCTGCACGAATGCTAGGCAAGCGCACTACCGCTTGAGCCACATCCCCAGCCCTAGATGCTAAGTCTTAATGTTAATTATGTTAATATATTATAGCTTTTGTCCTTATGACAACCTTTTATGAGTGCTGCTACTCTATTTGTCCCTACTTATCAGATGAAAAATACCTTCTGAGACAATGAGAAATGAAGCAACTTCTCCATGGTAATTCCTACTTGGTACCTTACTACTTCATCCACCTCTTCAAATTATATATTATTTTAGTGTGTACCATGTGGAAGGCATCCTTTAGAGATTATGAAGCAGTGTTCCACCTACTTGTTTAGACTGTCACACAGATGAAAGTCTAAAGCAAGGATATGCTGTTTTCTTACTCAATGACCTTGGACAAGTTACTTAAGTTCTCAGAAACTCTGTTCCCTTGCCTGTAAAATGAGGGTTAAAACACTGTGTGTGGGGCCTGGGGATGTAGCTCAAGCAGTAACGCATGTGCGGGGCGCTGGGTTCAATCCTCGGCACTACATAAAAATAAAGATGTTGCATCCACCGAAAACTAAAAAATAAGTATTAAAAAAATTCTCTCTCTCTCTCAAAAAAAAAAAAAAAAAAAAGACAAAAAAACTGTGTAAAAAGTGTGTAAAATTCAACTCATTCCTTTTCCTCTTTTATAAAATGACTCAATCATATGATCAATAAAAGAAAATTACTTAGATTTTTAGATTTTTTTTTTGAAACTGTAGGAGGAGTTCCAGCAGCCCAATAAATTCATTTGTAATGTTGAGTAGTAAACAGTTTACATTCGAAGTCATGTTTCTTTGTTACTTTGTGGTCCATTTATTAAGAGAGATGAAGAGGCTTTCACTTAATAATTGGCTCATCAGTTTTTTTTAAAAAAATATTTTTTTAGTTGTAGGTGGACACACAATATCTTTATTTCATTTTTATGTGGTGCTGAGGCTCAAATCCAGCGCCTCACATGTGCTAGGTGAGCACTCTACCTCTGAGCCACAACCCTTGGTGCCTGAAAGGGCTCCCAGCTCTGCAGTGAGGCAAAGAGAAATAACCAACACCCTTGATGTTCTATTTAGATGATGGGAGCTGGTTACATAAGAGAATAATGTTGGTTCTAACTCTTTAGTTAAGCTAAGTAACCGTGACTTGAGATAAAATCCTTTCTCACCCATAAGTTTCACTTTATAACTTTGTACCTTTTGGTTATTCCCATGAGGTCTTTTGTACCGTACATTGTTGTTTCTCCAATAGTTGGTCAGCACATCATTATGAAATCTTCATTGTTGATTAAACAAAGGTCTTTTATGACAGTGTGGGTTTTTTTTTAAAGCATATTCTGTTTAGTTGTGCTTCTAAAAAAAAATCATTTTAAAGTAACAATTGAATACACTAAAGACTTGTAACAACGTGGCAGCTTCAACATTTCCACAGATATCAATATGTTTCACAATCTGCCTATTAGAATTATGATTAGAAGTATATATAACCTTTTAAAGTCAAATTCTAGAAAAGTTTAAAATTCAGGTTTTTTCAAATTGGAAATTTCATTTTTTTAATCTCATATACCAAAAGACATTAAAGGAATAAGTGAAATCTTTGAAGTAAATAATTAAGTCTAATAATTAAGCCTAATATATTTGAGTATGCTTAAATGAACTTTAATTGTCTATGCCATACTAATAGGGATATAAAAAGTTAAATTTTTCTGCTGTACAGTGGTGCAACTGCATAGTAATGCAAAAAACAAGGTCCATTCCATATGAAAAGTGATTGGGGCTCTAATTATTTTATGATAAAAGTTAGCCAACTATTATCAAGAGCTTACTGTTTTCCAGGCATTTACCAAGAGCTTAACATGTTCTTAATTTTATGTATTTGTTTATTTTGGTACTGAGGATTGAATCCAGGAGTGCTTTACCACTGAGATGCATCTTCAACCTTTTTATTTTGAAGACAGAATCTTTCTAAATTGCTGAGGCTGGCCCTGAGTTTGCAATCCGATTGTCTCAGCCTCCAGAATAGGTGGGATTATAGCAGTGTACTGCCAGACCCTACAGCTCAGAGACTGGTGCCAAAATGCTTGCATTACAACTGGCAACATCAAGGAGGTAGAGAAAAGTGAGATCTTGCCAGAGTTATAGATACGTAAGGTAGTGGGAAACCAGTCTGAAACCATTGTGATTCACTTAACCTCTAGCCTCATTGTCTCTGTAGTGCCAGGTATTATTTGTTTACCTTTTAATGGAAAATTTTTCTGTGTAAATAAAATCTGAATCTTTTCCCAACCCCCTCATTTTAGTGGTGCTGAGAATTAAACTCAGTGCCTCAAGCTTGCTAGGCAGATGCCTACCATTGAGGTACACACCCAGCCACAAGTTATCTTTAATGTTTTATTCCAGGATATGAATTAGTAAATAACAGATGTAAATTAAATAGATGACAAAATCTTCTGAAAATATATGCCTTACCTACTTCAATACATAAATCAAAATATCTAGTACAACTTAGGCAGTTAATTCATTTTTGTAAATTGACTCAAATTTTTATAGAACGGTGACACTGAAAAAAATCCTATATATGTTAACAATTTCAGTTTTTCTGTAAAGCAGGCATTTGAAATTGAAAGGCATTCAAATATTCTTGGCTGACCTACTTTCTTAAGTAAAACATGTGTCAGAAATAAAATGATTTAGTTCTCTTATATCTGGTGCTTGCTGTTGGTGAGATATGTCTCAAAATACCTTTAGCTACTTGTGATGTCAGAGGAAAATTTCAAAGCCTCAATTTGAAATGGGTTATCATGGCAATCACAAATTTGCATCCGACCAAGTAAGGGAGGGGCTGTGAGAAATCAAAAGCATGCTGAAGGTATATTCATTGTAGAATGAAACCAAATGTGTTTTATATTCTCAGGTCTATAAGAACTACTGAACCTCAGAAAAAAAATTATGAATTTAGATTGATCTATCTAGATGCTTCTAGAGTTTATCTTAGAGAATATAAATGAAAACATTTTTCTCCCTCTGAACTTTTGCAGATGGTTGCTCAGGTTCTTGATTTATTCCTGGTCTTAACTTGATGACAGTAACCTGGATGTACTTTTGGGGTGTGCCATTTTTTTTCATTTATCTCTTGTTGATTCCATCCTTAATATCTTTCAGATAGAAAATTTTAAAACATATAACTGATGTTTTCTGAGAGTCAGAATACGTTTTTGTAAGTCAGTAGTTTTAGAACCAAGAAAATTGTGAAAAATTGGTGAGTATGTTTATGTTTAGTTATGGGAAATAAACCCAACATAGAACGCTGGTCAGACACAAAAGAATTTCAGCCCTCTAATGTCAATCTTTAGACATGATATATTCCATCAAGTCTAGGCCAAGGCCATCAAATGTTCAGAGGAACCATTTTATAAACTACAAAGAAGAAATAAAAAAAAGCAGTGCCAATTGAACTAATACAATATTTTAAAAATCTCATAAATGCATAATTAGGTAAACACCTCAGTTAACATGTAGTTCAGCCAAGTTTTCACAAATACATGCAGTAATATTATCATCACAGCTGAGATACAGAACACTTCCAGTACACTACCACTTAGGTTTGATGTTACATTTACTGAAAACGAAAGGAGTTTTAATTTGTCATTATCATATCATTCTTGTGCAGGCATTAAAAAGGAATGTACAAATAAATGCACGGTGAGATCCAGTACTTCTGGAATTAGCAGTGCTCTGTGGTTGCCCCTGGGGATTTTTGCTCAGGTAGACTATGTCTATTCAAGTTTGGGTTGCCATTTTGTGATTTGACTAATTCTAGATTTTTGTCTACTCCTCAAGGAGTAGACATGTCACTCAGGGACATGTCACAGCAAGTTTAGCAGTCTCTATTCAGAGTCGGAAGAACTTTCTGACAAACTGGTTGAAGCAAGGCACTTGCTTTTCATAGTTCCTCATTCCTTTATGTTTCTTCTAAATCACTTTTGTTCAGATGGAATTTTCTTTGTAAAATTCCCACTGCAAACCAAATTTGACAGCTGGATTTCCTGTAGGGAATTTGAATAAAATTAAGCATTAAGAATTTAGATCTTTGATGATTTGGAGAATCACAGATTTTGTGGTATGTCTAATGAAACTGATTATTATAGTCCCTTAAATGTGATGATTTATTTAGATATTTAAATTTTCAAAAATATAACAAAGTACAATTATATAGTGGTCCAAGAATATGCTGTGTCTTCTCCTGTAGCAGGTGCATCAATAGAGTTCTGTGTTAAAGAACTACAAGTTTATTTTGTCACAACTTGATTATTTTATTTTTGTGGTACTGGTGCTGGGGATTGAACTGATCTACATCTTTAGAATTTTTTTTTAGTGTTTTGTTTTGAGACAGAGTTTCATTAGTTATCCTGGCTGGCTTGGAATTTGACATCTTTCTGCCTCAGCCTCCTGAGCCTCTAGAATTACTGGCATGTACCACCATGCCTGGAACAATTTATATTCTTTAAAACCAAAATCTAACATACACTAAATGATTTATCAGCTACTTAGCAGATAATACCTTTTTGTAATTTTTGTGTTTGGATTGTCTTAATCCTGTGAAGCTTGACAATTCTTTGAAAATCACTTCTGTATTTGAGTGTTTATGTAGTTTAAGTAACTAATCCTATAAAATTTTAGACCACAAACAGATTTTGTTTTAATCTCCTGATTTTACAGATGAAACAATGACTCCCAAAATGACATTAGAAACAGGGGTCTCACTATTTGAGATATTTTTTATTACATAATGCAGTAATAAGTCATTCTTTTTGATACTTAATGAATATTTATTTCCTTTGTAGTTGCATATTTTTTAAATGGCTTAAATTTAAACATACCTGTCAAAGGAAAGCAGAGAGCTGAAACTCCAAACCTTGGTTCTTGTGTTCTGATGAAAGAAAATTTAAAGTCAGACACCAGAAGTCATGCAAGAGAACTTTATTATAGGTGAAAGTAAAATAAAAGCAAAGTGAGGCTTAAGTGGAAAGCACTTTCTATCTCTCTGAGAGGGCTGTCTCCAAGCAGAGAACAACAAAGGAGATAATGCTGTCCCCAGATTTATAATTGTTTTATGGTTAACTTGAAAACTGGAGTCCTCTTTCAGCAACCTTTTCCCATCAGGTATTCAACTCCTCCTTCACCTACGGCAGTGAAGGAGTTTTGACCCTAGTTGGTCCTCTCCAGGATTGTCATGGTGGCCATCCTATGTAGGGGGACTTCATCTGTAAGTCAATCCCATGTCAATAACTGGTCAAAGTTAGCAGGCCTGTGCTACTAAAGGACTCTTTCTTCTCTATAGGCGAATAGACACTATAGCCATAATTCCTAGCTTTACATCAACCTCAGTGGATCCTGTCAAGAGTTAGTCTTATTAATCTTTTTCTCTTGAATCTCATTAATATTTTTCTCTTGATATGTTTTACAAATAGCTCCCTTGCTTTTGTTTTCTGTAGATTAACTGCCACCATTTGGTTTCTTAACATATATTAATTAATAAAAGGAACATCATACTCAGGTTTTTCCATAGTTATGACATTCAAACTCAAGTTTAAAGAAGAGCCCCAATTTAAAGAACACTTTATGACCTTATCATAAAGAAGGACCCTGAAGTAATTTAAAGAATACTTTATGACCTTACCATATATTTCACTGCTCATTGCTAGCTACTACCTAACAGTGCCCACTAGAACATTAAAATATATAAACTGCATATATCTTTCAACTCTGATTTTTACAGAAATGTGGAGAAACAGATAGTTGGAGTTTAATTTTCTTAAAATTCAAGTATAAATATTATTCATATCTTATATAAATGAAAGACTTTATTCCCAACTCAAAAAAATGCTATTGTAGACAAGAACGGCAATATTTCAGCTACTTCATATATTGTTATTTTTTTGAGGATGACATAGTCTTATGATTTAAAATTTTCAAGTGTTAGTCTAGTTGCTTTCTAATGTACATTGAAACTATTTAGTGAATGTAGTAGAAAGTACCACATTGTTTGTCTATAAAAAGAAACATTGTTCCTTCTTTTTAAGACTATGTGAGTGGGGCAACAAACCAGATATTTCTGGTTTAAACAATTTTACTTCATGATCTCTTTCAAATGTAGTGATTTAGAAAAGTTTATAAAACACTGTGGACTTCTGTGTTACGGAGACAGTTTTTTTAAGCATTTCTTTTTCTTTTTGAAAAATGATAGTTCTTTTTTTGTCAATGTGTGTAAATACTTTTAAAATGTAGTTGAAATTACACTTTCCTTGAAAATTGAATGGAAAACAAGGATGCAAATAAATAAGTTCAGAGCAGCTAAAGGAGGTATCACAAAGTTCAAGCATTTTTTTTTTCCTGAGGGCACTAACACATTTCTTGCTTAAACCGTATTAATTTTATTTAACATTTAATCCTAAAATGTAGCTGTTTGGTTTCAAAACCAAAGGCATATGCTAGGAGTAGTGATTTGGAATAGTGGAGGTGGACTGCTGACAGCAGGCAGTGATGACTGAAAGAAAGAAGGCAGAGAAAATGCTAGAACTGGACTCAAAAACTGCACAAACCCAGCCACAAGGACCTGTACTTACCAGTACTTCTCTAAACAGCTGTGTATTCCTGCAAGAGCACAACATGAAAAATTATATTCACCAGGTTATGAGAGATCATAACATATCAAATTAAAGTAAAATGTGCTTAGTGTACTTCACAAGCTTGTAAAAACTAATTATAGACTGGGTTAGAAGGAAAACCTAGGTCATTTCCACAGATATGAATAATACATAGACATTCTTTGATCCAAAGGTATTATTTAAAATAAAATTCAAACAAAAATAAACTCAATGACTTGGAAATAATAAATTCTCCTACATGCTTAGAATAACAAAGAACACATTAAAATATAAATTTTATGATATTTCTAATGTTAGTAATAGACTATACTTTAGAAGCAATTAAACATGATTTTGATTTTTAAAGTGAAAAATGAGATCTCAACTTACAATACTAATATAAAATATAAGGAACTGAAGGGAAGGAAATAATACAAATATAAGTAGGAATTAATTATTAAACAAAAATAGAATTGAAAAACTTCATTTTTTGGGGGGGGGAGGAAAGTTGATAGGCCTTTTGAAAATTTAATGAAAAGGGAACAAAGATATTATAATGGATTCCAAGACTTCTTAAGTTATAAGAATTCTATTTTTTTGGGGGGGAGTTGATGGGAATTGAACTCGGGGTCACTTCATCAGAAAAACATCCCCAGCCTTTTTTATTTGTCATTTTAAGACACCGTCTTGCTGAGTTGCTGAGGCTGGTCTCCAACTTGAAATCTTCCTGCCTCAGTTTCTCAAGTCGCTAGGATTGGGACATGTTCCACTGTGCTGATGGTTACAAAAATTCCAGATGTAACTTATGGTATTATATTATAAATTATAGATTAAATGGATGACTTTCAATGAAGAATCTAAATTAAAAATTGAATCAAAAAATTAGAAACATTGAATCAGTCATAGAAAATTGTGAAGCTATCAAACTCCTTTCTTTAGAAAATGACTCTGGGATCAGACACAGTGCATTATTCAGTCTTCTAAGTCATACACATTCTTATTTAAATATCTTTATTTTTTTATGTGGTGCTGAGGATCGAACCCAGGACCTCACACGTGCTGGGCCAGCGCTCTACTGCTGAGCCCCAACCCCAGCCCCTACACATTCTTTTTTGAACCAGGGGAACTAGGTATTAAACCTAGGGGTGCTTTATCATTGAGCTACATCCCCAGTCCTTTTTATTTTTTGAGAAAGCCTTGTAAAGTTGCCCAGGCTGGCCTTGAACTTAGTGATCCTTCTGCTTCAACCTCCTGTGTTGCTGGGATTACAGGTGTACATTACCACACCTGCCTGCATATTCCTACAGCCTTACGGCACATAGAAGAAGCTAGAAAGTTTGAGTTTATTTTATATGGTGAACACTTTTCTACTAGCATTTAAAATAATTTTGCACAAAAGTGAAAAAGAAACCATTCTATGACTATAGCTGTCAAAATCCTAAATAACTATAAGTAAGATTACTGCAGGTTTTCAAGAATTGCTTAGTAAGTTGAAAAGTATTCACATATATTAATTAATAAAAGGAACATCATACTCAGGGTTTTCCATAGTTATGGCATTTTAAACTCAAATTTTGTGGTACATTCAGTCCCTAGTCATCTATGGAAAGTGACTGGTGATTCCCAATTCATATTAAAACACTTATCCTAGAAGTCACTGAAATTTACCTGCCTTGCTATTTCTCTTACATTGACTGTTCATCTCACATACTGAAATGACTCCAAGGTAAGGGGCATGAAAACTTTCGAGACAATCCAGGAACATGACTATGGGATTGTCCATTAGTACTAAGCACCTGCTCAGGATCAATCCAATACTAGTGTCTGGGAAGGAAAGAGTCAATAAGAGAGGGTTCTTGTCTGTAACATTTCCTGTTTTTTTAGTATTCCTTAAAACTATAATCAACTGCAATTAAAATACACACACACACACACACACACACACATATATACAAACACACACTCATATATTTCCCTATTAATGACCATTTTTATTCTAATACATTAAAAATAATATTGATCAATTCATCAGTTTGTTACTGCAACAAAGAAAGTGATTAAAACATATAAGAAAATAATAGAACATTAATATGGTGAAACCCATGAAAGGAAATAAAAACTGGGAAAGAGCATATGGTGTACTTAGAACAGCTCAAATAATGACATTCTTCACAGAGCTGAAGTGTGTGTTGTCAAAACTTCTCTTCTGTATGTAGTTATGAGTTTTATAGTTATATAAATTTTCTCCTCCAATGAGACAAATGAAGTCTGGTTCTTCAGTCACTGAGTGACTCTTCTTAGAAGATGATGGAAAATTAAAAACAAAGACAGGGCTGGGGATGTGGCTCAAGCGGTAGCGCATGCGTGCGGCTGGGTTCGATCCTCAGCACCATGTACAAACAATGATGCTGTGTTGGCTGATAACTAAAAAAGATAAATATTAAAAAAATTCTCTCTCTCTCTCTCTAAAAAAAAAATAGTAGCAGAAGGATATTGAATAAATGATTGAAAAAATATATATATACATAGCCAACAGCAAACATAATACTTAATGATGAAATATTAAATATTAGCACCTTTATCATTGAAATTAGGTTTGTATGTGAGTATGTAACAGATGTGATTCTGCAATCTGTATTTGGGGTAAAAATGGGAGTTTAAAACCCAATTGAGTCAAATGTATGTAAGATGATATATCATGAGCTCTGTAATGTTTTGAACAATCAATAAAAAAAAAATTAGGTTTGTGTCAAAAATGCCTATCATTACTATTTTGCCTTTTCCCTGAAAGTTAGGGCCATTAGTTTTTCATTAATCCCCTTTTTTCCTCTTTCTCTTCCTCTGTTTATTTATTAAATAGATATACAACAACTAAGAATAGAGAATCAAGGGAAATCATTTTAAAAACTTTTAAGACAAATGAAACAGTTTAGGAAGTTGTTTGGGTGTAAAATTAAAAAGTACATAATGGTTGGAATAACAAAAACAATAAATGCCAGGGAGGACATGGAGCAACAGGAGCGATAGCAATACTCTTACTCAGTGCTGGTGGGAAGCCACTGTGGAAGACAATTTCAGTTTCTTTCAAAACCAACCATACTCTTGCAGAGCATGGATTCTGGATCATATTGTATTGACAAAAATGAATTTAAAAACTTATGTCTACACAGAGATGTTTTATAGCACTTCAGTTGCCAAAACTTGGAAGCAACCAAGATGTTCCATAATAGGTGGATACACAAAATGTGAGATTCCCATGCAATGAATTATTTATGGAAAGAGAAAGTGACCTGTTGAGTTTGCTTTCTCTCTCCCCTTCTTCTCCTGGCTGCTGCTACTGCCGCTCTTCCTCCTCCTCCTCTCTTCCTCTTCCTTATTGTGTACTAGGGGTTTCAACCCAGGAGTGCTTAACTACTGAGCTACAACCCCAGCCATTTTATATTTTGAGACAGGATCTCACTAAGTTGCTTAGGTGTTGCTGAGGCTGGCTATGAATTTGTGATCCTCCTGCTTCACCTTCCCAAGCCCCTGGGATTATAGGTATGTATCACCTCACCTGGCTAAGCTCATCTTCAAGCAATGGGCATGAAGGGACCTTAAATGCATATTATTAAGTCAAAGAAGCCAGTCTAAAAAGGTTCTATACTGTATGATTCCAACTAATAACATTCTTGAAAAGAAAAAACTTGAGAGATAACAAAAAGATCAATTGCTAGGGGTTTTGGGTGAGGAAGGGTACAAATAAGTGAGTCATGGATCTTTAGGGCAGTGAAACTTTTGTATGATACAGTTATGACACAGGCACAGTTTTCAAAAGCTGTAAAAATGTACATTATAGAGTGAGCCCTAATGCAAACTATGGACTTCAGTTAATGTATCAATTTTAGTTCATGGATTATAAAAAGTATACCACTAACACAACATGTATATAGTAGGGTACACTATGTGTTGGGGATAGGGGCAAGGAGTTTGTGGGAATTCTATACATTCTGATCAATTTTTCTGTAAATCTAAAAGTGCTCCAAAATAGTCCACCAGTTGAAAAAAATTAATGTGGAAAAATCTGCCTCTTTTCCCCTTAGCCACATTAGGTCCTCATCTGCCTTTCAGAGCAGTCAGATCTACAAAGGAAGGGAATGCAATATAAAATGACTGAGTGACAAGAGAAAGAAAGTATCAGAAATTCTATGTAATATTAAAAGTAGAAGCCAAGTTGTGCATTTAAAGTGTAGGTAAGCCCTCAGAGGTCGCTCATTGTATGCAGTGGAGTCCATGAGCGGTGCTGGAGTCTGGCAGTGAGAGGCCAAGGTGATTGACCTGTGAGGCAGCCAGCCACCTTGCCAACGTCACCATCTCATTGCTGTTCAGCATATTGCATGTTACATATATGCAGTTTTTAAATATATCACATTGCATGTAAACTAATCTTTGTAGTGGGAAGTTGTACGTGTCTGCAAAATCATCACCCATTGAATATAATGAAAACACAAGTGCAAGTGAACAATAAGAAAAAAGCAGAATCTACAGTTATCGCATGTGTAAACTTTTGCCAGCCGCATTGTAAGAAACGATCAGATCTGACAAGAATTGAACCCTAGAAAATAAAGTTAGACTACTTGAAATATTTATATTCCCTTCTAATATATCATTAATAAAACATTAAACATTTAACTTTTATTTTTTAATCTCATTTTTAATGTGCTTATGAATACAGCAGAACATGTATGGATAATGAGTTGCTGAGTCAGCTTCTTTCTTATAGAGTTGTATAATCAATAATATGTTTATAGGTTGCTAATCTGAATTGTTCTAAAAGTTTTCCAGATTGATTTTCCTGCCTCTGCTCTTGGTTTCCTCCAGACCATTTTTCATATTGCAGCCAAGGAAAGCACTCTAAAATGCATCTCTGATTGTAACTTTCTTATTTTTTTAATGTTCATTTTTTGCTCATTACACGTTTGTTTTAATGGGTCTCAAAATTCTGTGACAGATTTTTGGTCAAGTTTTTTTTTCCATTAAAAAGTACTGATTTTAAAAATGAATAACTTAAAACTGCCACAGAAGGAAAACAAATGGTCCATAAAACATTCTCTTTTCCTTCTGAAGGTTTTTATGATGCATTGTTATCATTAACCAGTGTTTTACTATTAAATGGCCAGTTGTGATAAACAGTTCTGAGACCATTCTTCCACCACTGATTAAGACTGGGGTGCAAGTGTTAGGGGTAATATTCATTTAGGGGCTTCTGAGCTTTCTGTGCAGACTTGGTCCTTGCCAGTTCCAGAAGCCTTCCTGTCACCTGCTTTGATGAATCTTAGCGTTGTGAGATACCCTGATAGGGGTCCTGCCTTCTTCTAGCCTTATCACCTATTACCCTAGAGGATCTTTCTCACTGGTATGTAGAAAACTTTCTTCCTCCCTTCATTAGATTATGTCTTTCTCATTATTTGGGTATGTTAAATTGTCACTTCCTTGCAGAAGATCTTTTTGGCCCCTAACTTGGGTGCAGTGTGCCCTTATACGGCCCACTATCAGGGTATACTTGTGTTCACTGAGACAGAGTTCATGTATATCTAGCACACCTTGACTGTCCTTGTGTTTAATATGTATTAGAAAAATTCTTTGAAACCTTATTTTAGAAGGAAAATGATATGGACAAAAGATATATTACTAGCCTATTGTATTAGATGATGATTAAAAGGGGTGCTAGGTTTGTCTGCCAAACTTTGTTTCTTAAAAACCTTAAAGCATCTTAAATTGTTGCTAGTACACTCACTGAAAGTGAAAAATATACACATAAACTTACTTAACAAAGCTAATGTAAAAGTTGCTTTCTAACTTGCTCCAAACATTTTATTGCTTACTCTTTTGACACAGTATACCATCCAGGAGATTGTGCAGATTTTAGATATTTTTTTTAATCTTATCAACCTTCAAATGAATATTTCTCAGGGAATGTATAGACTTTAAAAAAATAGTTTTGTACCAAAATTCTGGTACTTCAAATACTAAAATCTCTCGGTGTTAAACTGTCCCATAATTCAACACTGCTGTAGACTTCCTATTATCTACATCCCTGAGCATATTTTTCTTTAATTCTGTCACCATATCACAATGGACCTCACTTGGGAAGCTCCACAGCCTCTGTGAATGATGTGGTGGACTACAGAGAGGGCTCACAGCTTTCTCTTGACTCGGAGTCAAGACTTTCTCTAGTCAAGAGAAAGCTGTGAGCCCACTCCATAGTCCTTGTGTTTTTTCCTGCTGCACTGGCCCAAGAGAACTCAGCATTTCCACATTCCATCTATCCTTCTCCCCAGATTTATTACTGTCAGGTGTGTGCACACATTCATGTGTATGAGTTGTTAAATCTACACCTACATTATAGAGGTATGTGTTTAGATGTGGCTTATGTTAGATGTTTCTATTAAAAGCTGTTATTAGATGATTCCTTATAAATTATACTTAACCATAGGCAAGGTACTATGCCAAATTTTGTGACATTTACAAAACTGAGTCATCTATTTTTTTTTGAGGTTTCTTAATTTCAATTTCCCCAGAAATATACTTTCCTTGTTACTAGCATTCATTTATAGAATCAATTTCCTGTCTATGATAGCACTGAGAATTGATTTTACTTAAATACAAGTGACATTAAGTGTTTTATAACTTTTTTTGCATAAACTTTGGTTTAGTTGCTAAACTCTATTTCTAGATTCTGAAATAAAAAGCTAAAATGGCATTTTATATTTACTTCAAGTGTAGCTACAAAGAGGCAGAAAAAAATACAGTATTATGTAGTTTCTTCCTTTCTTTTTTTTATTGTTGGTTGTTCAAAACATTACATAGTTATTGATATATCATATTTCACACTTTGATTCAAGTGGGTTATGAACTCCCATTTTTACCCCGTATACAGATTGCAGAATCACATCAGTTACACTTCCATTAATTTACATATTGCCATACTAGTGTTTGTTGTATTCTGCTGCCTTTCCTATCCTCTACTATCCCCCCTTCCCTCTCCTCCCCTCCCCTCCTCTCTCTCTACCCCCTCTACTGTAATTCATTTCTCCCCCTTGTATTATTTTTCCCTTTCCCCTCACTTCCTCTTGTATGTAATTTTGTATAACCCTGAGGGTCTCCTTCCATTTCCATGCAATTTCCCTTCTCTCTCCCTTTCCCTCTCACCTCTCATCCCTGTTTAATGTTAATCTTCTTCTCATGCTCTTCGTCCCTACTCTGTTCTTAGTTACTCTCCTTATATCAAAGAAGACATTTGGCATTTGTTTTTTAGGGATTGGCTGGCTTCACTTAGCATAATCTGCTCTAATGCCATCCATTTCCCTCCAAATTCTATGATTTTGCCATTTTTTAATGCAGAGTAATACTCCATTGTGTATAAATGCCACATTTTTTTTTTTTATCCATTCGTCTATTGAAGGGCATCTAGGTTGCTTCCACAGTCTTGCTATTGTGAATTGTGCTGCTATGAACATCGATGCAGCAGTGTCCCTGTAGCATGCTCTTTTTAGGTCTTTAGGGAATAGACGGACAAGGGGAATAGCTGGGTCAAATGGTAGTTCCATTCCCAGCTTTCCAAGAAATCTCCATACTGCTTTCCAAATTGGCTGCACCAATTTGCAGTCCCACCAACAATGAACAAGTGTACCCTTTTCTCCACATCCTCGCCAGCACTTGTTGTTGTTTGACTTCATAATGGCTGCCAATCTTACTGGAGAGAGATGGTATCTTAGGGTGGTTTTGATTTGTATTTCTCTGACTGCTAGAGATGGTGAGCATTTTTTCATGTACTTGTTGATTGATTGTATGTCCTCCTCTGAGAAGTGTCTGTTCAGGTCCTTGGCCCATTTGTTGATTGGGTTATTTGTTATCTTATTGTCTAATTTTTTGAGTTCTTTGTATACTCTGGATATTAGGGCTCTATCTGAAGTGTGAGGAGTAAAGATTTGTTCCCAGGATGTAGGCTCCCTATTTACTTCTCTTATTGTTTCTTTTGCTGAGAAAAAACTTTTTAGTTTGAGTAAGTCCCATTTGTTGAGTCTAGATATTAACTCTTGTGCTATGGGTGTCCTATAGAGGATCTTCCTTTCTTTGGAATGCCTAAGAAATAAGACATTTGATTCCAATGACAGTCTGTGGGAGTTGGTACTAGATAGAGCCACCCTTTGGCTAGAAATATACAGCATATGCAGATAATACAGATAAATGTTATCATGCAATTTCCTTCTCTTTATGGGTATTTTTACTTTAAAATAGAATGGGACAGGAAGAAGTAAGAAATTATGTGACAATCTGGATATCAATAAAGGCTATTACAGTTTTAAAAATTAAGTTAACACAGTGAAGTGGACTTTCATTTGATACAGTTCTGGGAATTTTAACCCATTCACAGGTTCATGAAAACTCCACCACTATTAGGATGCAGAAGAGTTCCATCTCTCCAGAAACCTTGCTGTTTCTTTGTAGTTGGACCCTTACCCAGCAATTAAACCTGGTGACTAGAGATCTATTTTGTCACTATAGTTTAACTTAAGACTGTCTTAAAAACATAATCATAAACATGCAGCCTTGGAAGACCTTTTTTTGCACTCTGCATGATGATGTTGAGATTGATTCAACTTTTGTTTGTATCAGTTGTTTCTTTCTGTTGCTTAGTGTAGTATTCCATAGCTCTCTATTTACTCCATGGATGCTCTTTGGATTGTTTTCCATTGCAGGGGGTCATTGTGAGTAGAACAGCTATGTCCAGGTTTTTGAGTGAATGCTATATTTTCATTTGTCTTGTATAACTTTCTAGGAGAGGGATTGCTGAATCATGACAAGTGAATGTTTAATTTTATAGGAAACCTGCAGGTCATTTTTTCAGTGTGGTTATAGCCATTTTACATTTCTCCAACAGTGCGTGAAAGTTTTTTCTCACCATCCAAACTTGGTATTTTTCATGCTTGTTTTAGCCATTCTAATATGATATCTCATTTTGTTCTTAACCTACATTTTCCCTAATGGTACTTGATATTTTTCATGTGCTTATTTGCCATTTGCATATCCCCTTTAGAGAATTTATTTGCTGATTTTTAAACTGGGTTGGTTGTTTTCTCACATCAGAATATTCAGAGTTTTAAACATTTTCTAGTTCTTTGAGACATGATTTGCAAATATTTTCTACTAAACTGAGGCTTGTCTTTTGATTCTCTTAATACTATATTATATAAGGCAAAAGTTTTTAACTTTGATAAAATTGTTTTCGGTTTTTTTATGATTATTTATACTTTAGTGTCCTAAGAACTCATTGTTTAAACTCAGATCATAAAGATATTCTTCTATTTTTAAGATAGTTTTAGTTTTTCATTTTGTTTTTAATCCATTATTTAGACTTAATTTTAAGACATAAGCTTACAGTCTACCTTCCTTTTACAAATGTTCAGTTATTTCAAGATCACTCATTGAAATGACTGTTCTTTCTCTATTGAATTACCTTTGAAATTTTATTAAAAAAATAAGGTGTTCATATTAGTGTGGCTCTCTTTCTAGACTGTTTTGTTCCATTGATCTAGGTATGTTTATTTGTCAATACTATACTGTCTTGATGACCATAACTTAATAGTGAATCTTGAAACTGAATAGTAAAACTGCTACAGTTTGTTCTTCTTTTTCAGAACTTTTAAAAAAAATTCTAATTCCTTTGCTTTACTATGTATTTTAGAACCAGCTTGTTTATATCTAAAAAATTTTATGAGGATTTGGCAGGATTTCTGTTAAGTGTTTAGATCAACATTGATATCTTTACTGTGAGTTTTCTAATCCATAAATATGGTGTACCTCTTTTTAGTTGTCTTTGATGTCTTTAATTCTTGTTTTCAGAATGCAGATCTTATATAGATTTTTGATGGAGTAAGAATCAAGGACTTCATTTTCATGCTATTATGAAGTTGTTCTCTGTTATTATGTAGACATACCTTTGGATTTTGCTCAAGAAAACAAGAGGACATCTTCTTTCTGTCCATTAGACCCCTTTCCTGATCCTTGATCTTGAGCTATAGCACTTCCCCTTGTACTCATATTTTAATTCTTCATTGCTTCTGGTTTCAGGCTATTTTGAAGAGTGGGATAACTGGAAAGAAAAAAAATGATTAACTCAGCTGCTCTAATTCAGTTACTCCAATTTGTTTTTCAATGCCACAAATCGTTGCTTCCTGTATTTGGTCTGGATTTTAATAGCTGCATTCTGTTGGAGCAACAGCATAGAGTTGCTTACCTTATCTTACCTGAAATTGGAACCAAAACTGATCTTTTTTGCATCACTTTAATTTTAAAAACATCTACAATCTTATTGGCTGTGAGCAGTCAGTCTGTCTATTCATCCAGGTGTGTAGCACCCTTCTCTTGTCTACTTCCTGTCAGGAAAATTACAATGCAACTTTTGCCCAGTTCTGATTACCCAGTTCTTATTTACAGTCTTATTAAAGCCTTTATAAGGAAAAAAAAATAACATTTTGGCCTTGAGTACTTGAGTAGTTGTAATTGAATATGTAATGTCGGAGTCATACTTTTGTGATAATTTCTCTTATGGAGGAGATGTAGTGGTATTATATTTGAACAACTAGGTTTGAGTTATTTAAGACTGATTCTTCTGGAGGCTGTGGCAGTCTTTAGAGAGAAGAGGAAAATTGACATTTAAACATTTTTTTAAATGTGTGTGAGAAATTTGTTATACAATTAAAGAATTTTGTATAACTTTTAAATATGTTTAAAGGAAGGTATTTTTGTTGGGTTGTGGGGAGTGAAGTACTGAGAATTGAACCTCTGAGCTACATCTACAGACCTTTTTTACATTTTCCTTACAGAAGGAAAATTGATAAGTTTGAGGATGGCCTTGAAACTGATTCTCTTGCTTTAGCCTCTCTAGTCCCTGAAGTTGCCACCTCCCCCTGCTAAAGGCAGATATTTTAAAGAAGTAGTAAATTGCCTAACTTAAATACATGTGTACATGCACATGTGTGTATATATGCATATGTGTGTATGTGTTATTCACTGCTTTAAAAAATGTTTCTTTTGTTTTTATTAATTAATTTATTTTTTGTACCGGAAATTGAATTCAGGGATGCTTAACCACTGAGCCACACCCTGAGTCCATTTTATTTTTTTCTTTCTTTCTTTCTTTCTTTCTTTCTTTCTTTCTTTCTTTCTTTCTTTCTTTCTTTCTTTCTTTCTTTCTTTTTTTTTTGAGACAGGGTTTCACTAAATTGCTCAGGGTCTCACTAATTTGCTGAGGCTGGCTTTGAACTTGCAATCCTCCTGCCTCAGATTTCTTAGCCAATGGGATTACAGGTGTGTGCCACCATGCCTGGCTAATTTATCTAGAAGTTCTGTAGTGAGAGCATTGAAAGCTTTTGTGTTGAAATTGGAACAAACATATTTTCTTTCTAATTCATTAGCCACTTTTGTGTTTCAGGTTTATTTTGGGTAGGCTAAGCAGATGCTAGTATAACCATGGATTTCTGGTTGACTATCCCATATTAATTGATCCTTTCAGTGTAAGTTTTAACTATGTTGTAGCCCAACATAAAATGTAGGAGAGTTACATAATTTCAGTTCCAATCTGAGAATATTTAGATACCTCTGTATTTGGTATTCCATGCTCTTATGTGGGGGAGAAGAAAGCAAAGAAAAGATTAATTTTGTGTTTGTGATAAAGATAGGAAGTGCTCTATATTCACTTTTTGGAAGGAAAGTATACCATAGCCACAAGATATATAACCAGAACTTCTTCAAAAGACTAGCTACTAATTTTTATTTTTTTTAGTTATACTTCACTTTGATGAAGGCTAGGAAGGAGGTACACAGTCGCAATGAAATGAAAGAACACAAATCTTGAATTCAGAAAAATGTGGTTTTGAGTCTAAGCTCCCTCACTAACATGATGGTTTCGTTGCTCAATAACTCTCTTCTGATTTCTAGGTATGGTTGATTTATTTAATTCAGGGGCTTTTTTGATTGACTTCAACTATAATGTTGGTAAAGGGTCCCAAAACTATGCTTGCCACATAGTTACATAATCATTAAAAAATAGTGCTTTCATTGTACACTAGTGAGAGTGAAAGATTGGTTTAATAGCTCAGTTTTATGAAAGATCACTTGCTAATGTTCAGCTGTGATGGGTAACAAGAAAAATGATTAGCTTAATTAATATGGTACAATGTTTTGGGCCAGAGGACCCAAGTTTGCTTTCCTGTTCTTAAAGCTGAGATAACAAGTAGTAATGGGTTTAGGGTAAATTTTTTTCAGAGCAGTATTTTTGCATCTGTGGTTTAGCAGGTTCTGTTTAAAATTTTACTTTAACTTCTCCTCTTTATGTGAATGCCATCTCAGAATGATACAAATGTTTTAGGACCCATCATGAGTGTCATTAGAGACTCATAGTGTATTTATTTGGATATTCTAGTGTCTAGGGTAAGCATGTGAAGGTATTGGATTGATAAGAGAAGTGAAAGAAGCTGGGCATGGTGGCACACCTATAAGACTGAAGCAGGAAAATCACAAGTTCAAAGCCAGCCTCAGCAACTTGTATCCTGACTCAAAAATAAAAAAAAAATAAAAAGGGCTTGAAATGTGGCTGAGTGAAAATATGCTTCTGGGTTCAATCACTAGTAATCCCTACTCCAGAAAAAGAATAAATAGTAATAAGCTATGTGGTGATTACAAGCATTTCTCAGTGTTCAAAATTATTTGGCATCCGTAGCAGTATGGATGCAAAAAAGAGAAACCACACAGTAGGCTAAATAGAAAGTTTATATAAGAATTATTAACTATGGGGGAGGGGAAAGGGGGTATGGAAGGACAGCAGAATAAAATAGACATTATTATTGCTATGGGTATATACGTGACTACATGACCAATGTAATTCTGCAACCTGTACACTCGGGATAAAATTTCTCATTTTTCTATCTGATTCAAATGTATGATATGTCAAGATCATTGTACTGTTATGTGTAACTAATTAAAACAAAAAAATAATTTAAAAAAATATGCCACAAAGAATTATTAACTATGATAAAAGAGTATAATACATAAGGAGGCATTATATGGCTCTTGGTAACTGGGCCTGAGGCCAAGTTGCCAAGAAGGATAAACTTGCAAGGGGTTCAGACTTTGTTGGGAAGGGATATTGGCCAATTTGTATGCAATTGCATACACAATGTATATTGTGTGCAAATACTAATATGTAACAAAAATTCCACCATTGTGTACAACTATAATGCACCAATAAAAAAAAAAAAAAGTAGAGAAAAAAAAAAAAAAGATACTGTGGTACCAGCCCTCTGGGAACTTGCTTGTATAGCCAGTGTGGAAGTTGTTCTGGAGTTGTTGGGCAAATAGGCCACCCTCCAGAATGCAGGTAGGGAGCAGGCAATCAGTAACCAGTAGCATGGATATGTGTTGGAACTATTAGCACCAGAAGTGGGCAGAAATCCTTTCCGTTGCTGGATGGTGGGGATAGGGCCTTATGG
The DNA here is from genome assembly GCF_052094955.1 of Ictidomys tridecemlineatus. NCBI lineage: Eukaryota > Metazoa > Chordata > Mammalia > Rodentia > Sciuridae > Ictidomys > Ictidomys tridecemlineatus. Next base: position 134,153,391 of record NC_135483.1, on the reverse strand, counting down.
GTGGCAGATACCAGAGAAGGAGGGGGTAGAAGGAAACACTCACTGCTCTGTACAGCCTTCTTGAGCCAAGGCAGCTGTGTGCAGGTTTTAAAGGGCCCTAACAAGGGAGTCCAAATTCCTTAGGCAGAAGGCCTTCAGAGCATTCTATCGGTGTGAGGGCTCTTGTATCTGTGTCAAGGGTAAGGCAGAAAGGCTATTTCCAGGTAGAGGCTGGAAGATCATAGAGGGACTGCCTTCTGTGTACACTGCTAGGGCAGGCTCTGCTGGATTCTTTACACCTACATCTCTACTCCTGACCCCTACCTCAGGCCAGGTTGGAAATTCCAGAATGTCCCTTCCTCTATAGTTCTTTCTAGTTCCCTCTGTAGCGAAAGCTTAACATCATTCCTCCTTTGAAGGAGCAATGTTTAAAGGAAATTAGTTGTTTCATCACATAGTATATACATTGAAGGATCTATTTGGAGCTGAGAGGTAGTGAATTAATAATACACATAGCATCTTCCTTTTTGAAAAGAAAATAGTTATGCCAGTATATTGAATCTAGAAACTGTACAAAATGTGAACTTGATTCTCATTTTGCATTGCATGCACCTCTGTCTTCTGAAAGAGTGATTCATAAAACTTAAGGGAATTTAAATGATGCTGATGATACACAAAGGCTTGCTAAACTTTGATTATAATATCCCTTAAATATGCTAGAAGCACTTTGGGTTTGCAGCAGCTGGTTCCAAGTTATTGATGGTTGTCTTGGTGACAGATGGTGTTTGGGGTTGTGACTTAGAGGAGACTCTGCAAGCTTACCTCTCTAATTTACCACCCCCTCTCTCACCTTGCATGGCATATTTGAGCCAGCAGGGAAGCCCAACCTTGTCTACTATGGTATTGCCTGCCCATCAGGGAACTTTCAATTACACTGACATTTTACCCATGACTGATGACCTCAGCAAGTTTCCTGGAATGCTTCATTTTCTTCTAGCTGTATAAATAGCACTGACTTAGAAGTTTTAGGCAGTACTAGACAGTTTTATTTGCCAAACCCTTTTCTGCAGTTTTGGGGCTTGCAACTCTATCTCCATTTGTAAAATTTTGTAATATATTGGTTGCCTTGAAAGGTTTTTAAAATAAAGTATTATTAATACAAATTTATTATAATTAATCATAAATAGTACATATACTGTGGAAAGCTATTAAGAAGATATTATCTAGATAAAAGTAACATTTTTCTATCCAGAGATTATTTCTACTTGCATCTCAATCTGTAGAATTCTAGACTGATTTATTTCTGTGTAATTTGTGTTTTTTAAAATGAATTATTGCTGGGTGCCTGTAATCCTAGCTCCTGGGAAGGCCAGGCAGAAGGATTGCAAGTTAGAGGCCAGCTTCAATAATTAGCAACTTAGACCCAACTTAGACCCTGTCTTAAAATAAAAACAGAGAGGGATGTTCCTCAGTGGTTAAGCACCCAAGGATCAATCCTCTGTGCTAAAAAAAAAAAAAAAAAAAAATGCTCTTCACTTTTCTATGTCAACTTATTTTCATTTTATGTAAGTCCATGCTTACATACTAAGTTCATTCACACGTTGAATTAATTGATCCCAAAATCCCAACATGAGGTACTTCATCCTCATTAGGATCTAATTGGGGATATTTCTTTTCATCTGGTCATGTCCTACAAACTCCAAGTAATCTCCATCATGACTTTTTTTTTAAAAAAAAATTAATTTTAAACTTCTTTTACAAATCACAACTGATGAACAACAAAGCCTGGACCTGCGAAATCCACGATCCTGCGCCGGTCTAGTTCTGCTTTGTGAAATAGCTGCTCCCAGGAATGGGGGTGCATGGTATCTGTGAAGGCCAAAGCCTGGCTGGAGGAGGGACTCACTCTGGGCCCAAGGGACTCAGCCCGAGCAGCCTCTGTTGCTGCAATGTGTGTACTCAGTGATGATGCAGTTCACCTCCATTTGTGTCCCCAGTCTGAAAATACTGCATGTAGCATATGTTCTCATAACCCCACTTTTCCCTTTTATGATCAGGCTTTTTTCTGCTTAGCTTTCTTTAATATTCATAGAGTTCTTTTCTTGTGGCTTTCAGTTTATAAAAAGATACAATGGGTTTTCTGGTGGTGGATCCTGAAGATGGGCCATGGATATTTCACTTTCCTCTTTGCCTAGTGAAGTTCTATTTTAGTTTTTCTCCTCTTTTGACCTAATTCCTGCAGTGTTGGCTCCGTCAACTCCCAGCCATCTAGGGGAGCTTTCTGGCCTCTCTTGATGTTAGGCATTTTCTTCCCACAAGATAATTGGCAAAGATCCAAGGATCCGCTTCCCAAGAGTGTAAAAGGAAGATCCCTGGTCTCTGAGGTTACAGGCTTGGATTCTTGTCCAGCCCTTCCAATTATTCTGTGACTTTTGAGAAGCCATTTCCTTCTTTCGTTCTTAGTCTCATAGGAGACTAAGTCTTGGACTGCTGCTTCTCTGTCGATGGCTTCTGCTTCTGTTGATGAATTCCAGCTCTGACTCTTTGAATAGACCAGATCAATTAATTCTCCTACAAAATTTTGGACCTTCTGGATTTTTCCATTTGCTTCCTTGTGATGATGATAGCATGTTGTTAAATCCTTGAGTTCAGAAAAGATGGATAAACAAGATGTAATTTAAATAGGGCTTGACTGGAACATGTAGATGGTGTTATCCATGTCACAGTATGACCCATTAGGAGGCACAGTGTCCAGAAGGGCCACCATCATGTGGCATACTCACAAGAGCAATCAGTGCTTCTTTCCAAGTCATCCAAACTTGCATTTATTGTATTTTACATCACTACATATTAAAAATGTGATATTTTTCAGCCTGACAAAAAGCTTACACATTTTCTATAAAAGCTGGTTTTACAAGTAACTTTGAAATAACTGAATTTTAAAGGAAAATCTACAATTTAAAGTTGTCCTTTCACTCTTTGCTTTTCTTTGTTTTCTCTAATTCTAGATATGTTATTTTTAACTTATTAATATGGGTTCTTTGATCTCAAGAAAATAGTAAAATACTTTAGATACTGAAGTTGTATGTTCTCTGTGTGGTTTTTTTGAATTTATTTATTTTATTTTTATTTTTTGAAAGGACATTTAAAGCCTGTATGAGGCTGAGATGAAGGTATAGCTTACAATTCTGGAGATAATTTATTTAATTAGGTAGGGTTGGCCATTGGTCAGTTTAGCTACTCCAGGGGTAAAAAGCGATTGGAAGATATTTACAATCAGTTTAATGAAATATAATGAACAAATGGAAATGGATAGTAATGCTATGAAAAATTTTAAATGACATTTAATTGATTTTAATTTAAACTTTAGGGAGACTGAATATTTTTATCAAAGATTAAAAATTATTTTGCCATGTAAGATATCTCTGCTTGTACAAATTTTCTTCTGTTGAATTTTGTTCAGTTTAACCTTTTGAGTGCTTCAAAATACTGTTTGTTTGTTTTTTAAATATAATTTTAAAACCCTCCCCTTTTAGAATGTTATTATAAAGGAGTAACTTTAAAAGAGACTTTTAGGGTAGTTTCCTTTTCAAAATAAACATATTTGATTACTTGATATGTGGAACTAACTTTCCCTAGAGACAAGATGAGAAGAGCTCTAGGAGGAAGTGGGCTTACTGAAGACTGGTAACTGTGATAAGTGTTTCTCACAATTCGCTTTTGTTTTCATTGGCTCCTGCTGTTGGCAATGATTTAAAGGGTTTTAAAATTCATATTCTTTTCTTAACAATACTAAATCTTGAACACTGTGTTTGTTGGGCGGGGAAAGGATTTGTGAGCTTAACAATGTCTTTTCTCTTAGGTATAAAGGGTGTTGATTCAGTAGGGAAACACCAGGGCATCATAGGGGTCCAGTGAGGGAAGAACTGGAGGAATTGAACAGACCCCAGTTTACGCCTCCTTCCTCTCCTCTTTATGCATAGCTCAGGAGCATGCACCTGACTGAACAGTGGAATGTGTCAAATGGTGTGAAGTTTCCTGGTCATCGCTGTGCCTAGAAAAGGTTCACTGAAATGTCAGAATTTTAAATAGAGGATTAAACAGTAATTCTTCAGGGGCGCTGTCCACATTTTCTCTCACCTGATTTTATTTTCTTCTTCATAGCAAAACTTCATAGTCTAGCCTCATACCATCCCACAGTCCCATGCTATTGCAATAATATGAAATGAACTTTTACTTATGTTTCTGAACTTCAGGACCTTTTATAGGTTTAAGAAAACTCTCTAAGACATTGTTTTTACACTTCATACAGAGCTTTTAGAGGTAGATTTTTTTCCCATTATATCTATGGAGTGATTTATGGTACACATAATTTAATAATAATGTAATTATTAATAATAATAATGTAAGAATAGGTATTACTGTAACCAGCGTACAGAAGAAAAGGCCATGCTCACCTTCTAGGCCTTCAGTTTTGAAATTTTGAATTTTCCTTTCAAAGGGATTGCTACATTAAAAGCCAGATGATTCTTTTGCTTGATAAAGAAAGCTCTGCTGTGACTTCATTTAAATTCATCTGCCTTTTCTAAGTGTGTATGGCCTTGTGCTTATAAACAGAAAACCATGATTGGTGGGAGTGAATCCCCATCAGGAGTAAATAATTTATGTAAAAGCAGTTTTAACTACCAGGCAAAACTTCATAGTCTAGATTTTAGAACACCATCATCCCTGCCATCCTTCATCGGTCATTGAAATTTACTTTTCTTAAAAAAAATAAAATGTATTTCATTCCTTATCCCATGTTAGACTTGTTAATATTTGAAAGGAATTTCACAGAGAACTTAACATGGAAATTATAACAAAAGTCTCTCAAAATAGAACGTGATTTCAGATCACTAGCAATTTTAAACATTTAGCTTTTTGAAGATGGCAATATAATAGATGAATTATTGTAAAACAATATCATAAAAGTCTCGCTTCTTACAAAATAAAATGTAGGTCAAGGTAACATTTGAAGTTTTATTAAACTAAAATCACCAGATTTGTAAAAGGTTCAGGGTTTTTTTGTAATTTTTTTTTTAGTTGTAAATGGACACAATACCTTTATGTATTTATAAGTGGTGCTGAGGGTTAAACTTGGTACCTCTAATGCCATAGGCAAGCTCTCTACCACTGAGCCCCAACCCCAGCCCAAAAGTTCAGTTTTGATAATACTGGAAATATAGGTGGTATTCAGTTCTTAAAAAAAAAAAAAAAAAAATTCTTAAGGTGGTGTGGTGTTACACACCTGTAATCCCAGCAGCTTTGGAGGCTGAGGCAGGAGGATCACAAGTTCAAATCCAGCCTCTCAACTTAGGCCCTAAGCAATTTAGCAAGACCCCCTCTCAAAAAGTGAAAATAAAACAAGGGCTGGGGATGTGGCTCTATGCCCCTGGGTTCAATCTCTGGTGCCAATTAAATAAATAAATAATTTCTTAAAAGTCTGAAAACTTTCCTTTAAAATGGTTTATAAACCACTACTATGTAGTAGAGTTTTGTTCCAGCTAAAAAAAAGTTCCATTTATTTGTACAATTTAAACAATCTAAAAATCACCCCAGTAGGAGCAGATTGGATATCTCAAAGATCTGAATCATATTTTGGTGGGGGTCTGGTCCACAGAATAAATTTAAGAGTTTCTGTCTCTTGGTAGGATTCTAGGAATTGATTACCTCAAGATAGCTTTTGAAAGTAGAAAGCAGGATACGGTTTTTTCTTTTTTCTCCAGTTGGGTAGTAATCTCTGGAAGTAGAATGGAATTTTGGGGTAGGAATGTTGATGAGAGGGAACTGTGGGGTGTGTATTCCAATGGAATGTTCATTCCAAGGAGAGATTCCAGGATGTAGTGGGCCAGAGAAGGGGAATTAATCCTGGGTGGAGCAGAGTGGGTCACTTAATCTTCTCAAATATTTATTTTAAGTCAGGCCTGTTGGAGGACCAGTGTCTGTAGGGGGAGAACCCGTGCTCAGGGTGTTCTCTAAATGCAAAGAGTAAGTAAAATTGATGTTATAAATATTTAACGCTAGAAATTTTATTGAACGAACAAACCTTTAGGTGACTTGAAAAGGGAAAATCATTTTTCTTTCCCTCATGACTTCAAATGCTTCAGGCGCTTTTTATAAGTAATCTCAAAAATTCTAGGTGATTGGTACTGCTCAGTTTGAAAGTTGAGAAATTGAGGCTTGGAAATTAAGTAGTTTGTTCAAGGTAACATTGTACTGGAGTCTTTTCAACTTTGATGGTTTCTTAGTCATGACCCTATTATGAAAAGCTAGTGATTTCTAATTATGTAGTAGCCAAAGCCCCAACGTGGTTCCTTTGGGAGCCAGTGGGGATTGGTTCTGGTAGCACATCTATCTACTCCTTATTTACAGCAGCATTTGTTGTGTGTTCATCAAGAGGCTGTGAATTATTGAATCCCAGAGGTCTAACTGCAGAGCCCAACATAGTGAAGGAGCCCAGGAAATTTTAACCCTAAATATGGGTACCATGATATGCTCACTATTCTGAATTAAAAGCCCTTGAAAGATGGTGGAGGAGGATTGAATCTGTTGTATTCTTATCTGCATTGAAACCAGACCTGCTTAAGAGAACAGAACTGCCTTCCATCCCCTCCCTGGAATCTCACTATCTCCAGAGAAGACTGAAGAATGCAACCACACCTGAATGGACTTTCCTTACCAGATAAAGTCTGTTCCTTGGGTTCATTCAAATTGCAAAGAAAATCTTTTTACTTTGGAGTTGAACTAATTTGTTGGGCCTTTTGTATAAGCCATATTCTAGGCTTCAAAATTACATAATAAAAAAATATTTGCTACAAAATAAGGAGGATGGGAACATAGCTTAGTGGTAGAGAGGTTAGCATGCTTGAATCCCCGAGTTTGACCCCACTACACCATACACATGTGGGAAAATAAAGTAACTGAGTACTTATGTTTTGATAGCATTAAGTGTGAATCATCCATTTTTAGTTTCAGAAAATGAGAGAGAAAGTTAGCTGTTTTAAACAAAATAATGTAAGGGATTTGATGCTTATAAAGAGATTGGTAGTTGGAGGCAACAGGACCTTCAGGACTATGATGCCATTTTTTGTCTGGCCAATTGGAGACCTGCTGCCTCTGCTACCATCAGTAAGGTAGAGAAATCACACGTAGAACATAGCTGTGATCCAGGAATCACAAATGGTGTCTTGGAAGCCACTCTATGCATGTTGGTTGCATCTTGGTACCCCTCCCCTCCAAAAAAAATGTATCCCATGCTTTGCTTGTTTATAACCTTGAGATTAGTGTCTATACAATGGAGTGCTGCTGCAGCAAAGGCCCTGGGGAGTGTATTTCTTCCTTTCTGATCTTGTGCCTGCATATCTCATTAACAGACCCCCCCCCCCCCCCCCAGATACCAGGCAGCTTGGGAAGATGAGTGTTTAGGGTTTTGGCCTCTGCCATTTAGGAAGGCACACAGGAAGGAAACTGGTATGGAGGTTAAACATACCACTTTAAAAAAAAAAAAATCAGAGCAATGAGGCAAGACCTTGCTTTGTTTCCATGGTTACATTTCCTACATTTCCTGACCTACCTCACCCCAGCCCTCATTAAATGTCACCCTTGGTCTTGTCCTGTCATGGGGAAGATTTTCAACTTTTGATTTTCAGTGATCTAAGTATGTTAGATATGTGACGAGTTGTTTTTTTTTTTTTTTTCCTTTTCATTCACGTTATTACTTTCTCATACTCGGTTTAAATTATTAAACTAAATAATTTATTAAATGACTAATTAGAATATATGGAGTTAAGTTTTGTATGTGTGTGCTGGAGGAGTTGGCTATTACAGCAAGTAGAGCAAAGTATACCACAGATAATGCCAGGGGAAAAAAAGCAGATATGTAACTCTAGGAGAGTGTTCTGAGTGCATTGTATTTCTGGGAGAATATCTGGTGGAATACTTTAACAATAGACTGCACAGAATGAAGTCTGTGTGTAGAATACAGAGTCATGTGTATGTATTTACGTAATTTATCTGAATGGAAAAAAATTTAGATTCCTTTGGCTGGAGATTTCTGATAGGTGTTATCCTTTGAGGAGCACATTACAATCTGATATTTCAAGGTATGCAGAAGTGTGCAAAAGGAAGGAAGTTATTTCTAAGTCAGGGTTGTATCCTTTGGCACTGTTTTTAGGTCAAGTGACTAAAACTATCAAAGGTTTAATTGGCTCATGTGGAGGTAGCCCTCCAAGGCATTTTCCCTTTGTGATTGATGATGTCTTGTATAAACCAAGTTTTATTATTGGAGTTCCTTGTGTAGTCTTTCCATTTTTTTTTTCTTCCTTGTTACAAACTTTTTATATGTTGGGCACATATCAGATACCAGTGCATAACTTAAGGGAAACAATTGAACAAGGCTTTTTGTTCCTGTTTAATTACAAAGAGTAATTGTATTTCAATTATTTTCTTCATTTATATTTTTATCTCCTTCATCTGTTTCCTTTCAGTGCATCTGAATGTAGGAAGGAAAAAAATGGTGAGCTGAGAAAACAGCTGGCTGTTTTGGAAGCATTCACAGATATGTAATCAGAGCAATATGTGTAAAACTTCTGTCAGTTTAAGGGCAGAAAAATAAGTAGTAGCCTTAATTGAGAATTACCCAGTTGCACCTAATTATTATTTTTGAAGAGTGTCTTACAGAAGGGGTAATTGTAGGAAGGATATCTGCAATTACAATGTAGGTTTTGATTTGAGAAATGTTTGCTGATTGTAGGTTTTCAGATAGTTAAGTAATAATTAAGTCTTATATTCTCACCTATTTGAAAATCTGAATAGAAATAATACAAATGCTAAAACTATGGACTTTCAAAAACCATTAGTTTAGCTAACCCTCTGAACCCTCTGAACCCTCTGACAGATACTTCTGCTGTCTCGTGTGATTGCATTTCCTTTGGAAGATACTCATCTCCTTAGCACAGAGTAAATACTGGCTTCCTCCATGTTCCATCTTTGCTTTATAGCCCATCATTGTTTTAAGACAGGCTAGACCCAACCCAAAATTCTGACTAGATTAATTAATTAATTAATGATTTCTGAGCAAACACCCTCGGCCACACTCCTATGTAGCAATTACTAACCTGATCATCTTTTCCCACTGTTTTCTTGGCCCTCTATAATATTCTATCCTCAGGATCTTTGTTAACATGGGATATAGGACTAAACTAATGCCCTATCCTAATGTGCATGTGCTCATTTTAAATTTCTAAACTCTTAAACTCCCCTAAATCATCTCTTTTGCTACTAACTAGAATTGTCATACCTGTGAAACAATAAACTCAGTAAGTTTAATAGCTTTAAAAGTTCTTATTTTCCTACCTTTTCTGCTAAATTTTTCCTGTTCCCCTGTGTATCTCTTGAACATTTAAACAAATTGTTGTCTGTCTTTTTATGCATATTTTCTCTCTGTTCTGATTAAATACCAGCATCAGTCATTTTACTATCTAGCTCAATTTCAGGCTTTTCTTTCCCCCTAAGCAAAATTTTGCCCAACATGTCACCAACTGTAACACTGAGTCAGCCTAAATTATAATATGTCCTATTTCTGTTTTCCTGCTGATTGGGGTTATTGGAGGAAGAAAGTGGATCTGGACAACGTAGAGGCAGACCTGCATCTACCTCATGTAATATTTGCACAACTTCCATGAAAGGAGTCTTTTTTTTTTTTTTAATCACCACTATCTAGATTAAACAAAAACAAAAACAAAAAAACAAGTTGTAGCACCAGGATAGAACACTTACCAGCATGTGCAAGGTCTTGGGCTTGGTTCCTAGCATACTTCTACCCCATCAAATAAAAAATGTACAAAGTAGGTTTTGAAACTGTTTCCTGATGCATAGTATACAATGGATGTAACAGTTCCAAATGTCACATCTGCACATCAAAGTCTTTACTCCCCTGATTATCAAGCAGGAGTTCTTGGCTTACTATGGGCCAGTTTTAATCTAGTCCCCAAAGTAATTGTGATAAACGGCCACATTAATGCCAAACTCTAGTTGATTTTGGATTGTGTTGCTGCCAATCATGGTAGTAAGATCATAAGGTCTTGCTAGTGGGTTTAGGCCTATCAGAACTTGCTTATATGCATAGCTTCTTGGAATCAATCACCAGGTCTGCCAGCCTATGCAAGAAGTATGAAATTGATGCTATGGAAGCAATTTTTGTGCAATAAAAAAAACCTGCCTCATATTTTCAAATTCTAGTAGTTTATTTCAGGCTTGGTTATAGAAATTTAGAAAACCAAGTCAGAAGACAGTATGAAATCAATAATGGAATAATTTTTCAATATTCAGAAGCCTCATGGAAATAGAAGAGAGATTGTTATAATAATTTCAAGCTGGGGTTTTAGTAGCCAGATAAGCTGCATATGGAGGATGCCCAGTGCTACCATTTGAAGGTTTAGGCCATGTATTGAAGATTTGGTCTCCTGTGATGCTACTGGGAGGTGGTAGAACCTTTAGGACATGGGGTCTAGTGGAGGTCCTTAGGTCATTGGGGGTATACCCTTGAAGGGGATATTGGGACCACAGACCTTTTCCATTGCTCTCTCTCTTTCTCTACTTCCTGATTACCACAAGTTGAACAGGCCTACACCACAGGCTCCCACCATGATTTACTCTGTCCCTGTAGGCCCCAAACAACTGAAAGCATAGCCAGAATAAACCTCTCCTACCCCATAAGCTGATTTTCTCAGAATTTTGTCACACTGACAGGAAAGCTGATTAACACAGTAATTGAGGTTGGAGGTGATAGGGTAACTCTGGTGATTCATCAAATAGTCTGTGATACATGGAATGTGGTGACTGAACATCACAGAACAGGAGATGCAGGTATAGAAAATGCATATATAGTTATATTCAGAAGATGAGTAAGTTTGATCACTTGAGCAATTTCAGGCTTTTCTTTCCCTCAAGCAAAATTTTGTCCAACATGTCACCAATTGTAACACTGAGTTTAACTTAACTAAGATGCAATTGTATGTATTAAAAGTATATCACTTCTTTGGAGGTACTTGGGATTGAACCAAAGGGTTCTTTACCATGAGCTACAGCCCCAGTTTTTTGACAAAAGATCTCAGCTAAGATGCTGAGTATCTCACTAAATTGCTGAGGGAATTTGGCCTCAAACTTGTGATCCTCCTGCTGAGTATCTAAATTACAAGGGTGCACCGTGCCTGGCACATGATGTTTTGACATATGTTTACATTGTGAAATTATAGTTTGACGATCCTTAATCTGAAAATCCATTATATGAAATGATACAAAACCTTTCTGAGTGCCTTATAAGACATTTAAAAAGTTTCCAATTTTTGAGCATTTTAGATTTCAGATATTTGGATTAGATATCTTAAGTTGTAAGGTCTATGTAAATATTCCAAAATCTAAAAAGTTCCAAAATGTGAAACTCTTCTGATCCTAAGCATTTTGACTGATAGAGAACCTATATTCCCTCTATCAAGTTAAGTCTAACATCTATTATCTTGTATAGTTACCATTTGTATGTATGTGATGAGAACATTTAACATGTATTTCCCTAGCAAATATTGTGTATTCAACACAATATTAATTGTAATCATCATGCTATATATTAGTTCTCCAGAACTTATATTTGGCAAGTCATACCATTTTATAACATATATATTTTGTGCAGTGGGTATTGGATTGAAGGTGCTTAATTAGCCAATCAGCCACATCCCCAGCCCTTTTTGGTTTTCTTTTTCTTTTTTTTTTTTTTGAAACAGGACCTTGCTAAGTTGCTGAAGCTGGTTTTGAACTTGTGATTCTCCTGTCTCAGCTTTCCAAGTTGCTGGGGTTACAGGCATGCACCATCACACCCAGCTCACACCATTATATTTTATAATTTTGGTATTTCTGATGTGCACATGTTTCAGGCAATGATACTATCCTTGTGGTAATGAAGAAGCTAGTGCAGGAGATAGTTATGATGTTCAATGAACCATCAATATGTGCACTAGCATTTACAGAGTATATTAGTCAGCTTTTCAACACTGGCCAAAATACCCGACAAGAACAATTGAGAGGAGGAAAATTTATTTTGAGCTCAGGTTTTCAGAGGTTTCATTCAAAATTGAGTTCATTGCTCTGGGCATGAGGGAAGGCAGACTATCATGGAAGGGGGTGAGAGAGAAAAGCTGCTTAGTTCATGGCAGCCAGAAATTGGAGAGCGAGTGTGTGCATGTGAAGAATCAAGAATAAAATGGAATCCCCATCCAGGTGCAGTAGCACATGCCTGTAATCCTAGCAGCTGGGAAGTCTGAGGCAGGAGGATCATGAGTTCAAAGCCAGCCTCAGCAACTTAGCAAGGCGCTAAGCAACCTCATTTTCATACTGTGGCACAGAGTAATGGCAGCAATAAGGATGGATAAATTTGATATGTGATACATGTCAAATTCCTTAATATTTGTAGAAGCCAACTAGGAATTAAGTGGATAAAGAGGCAGAATATCTGGATGGTGAGACCCTCAGAGGAGGAGGAATGCTGGTTAATGAACTAGCATCATACATGATGTGGAAGTAGCAGCATGGGTTGAGGAAAATGCAGGCTGTGTTCCCAGAGCTGCTCCGGGAGACTAAGCATACTCTGAGAAGTGTATGCTGGAGAGGTGCATGACAGAAGAAAGGTCAGATGCAATAAGGCAAGAAAGCAGGGAGAGGAGCCTATGGAGGATGTGAAGAATGGTGTACATGGTCTTCTGGGAACTTGATAATGGTTCGAGAAGTACAATGGAAATCTTTAGAAAGGGGTATAAAAAGGAACCTGGGAAAGTGACACTGAAGCCACTCTGGGCAGAGATGGAGTCTTAAACCTGAGCAAGATGGAGTTAATAGGAAGACTCCTATATCTAGGTTTGTTATGGTGTGATTCAAGGTTTATTTTTGTTTAGTGTTATCACTAAACCTCACGTGAACTACTTCTGTCTTGGACCACCCCAAAACTGAGCTGCTGCTGCTTCTCCAATCATGCCCTATTTTGCCTGCCTTTATCCATATATCCAGTCTTCAAGAAATGTCCCATTCCTCTCAACATCTGAAGTTCATATTCTTTAAGCCCCATGCCACCCTTCATCTCCAAGGGTATAGGTCTTCATCCCTTTCTTTTATTTGACATAACTTTTAAGATGCTTTGTATCTGTTATTTTTCATTTGTGGCAGGACTGCATAATACAGTACAGTGCCTTGCATTTTATGTGAATAAAGATACCTTGTACAGTATAGGCAGTCAAAAATGGCTTCAAACATAGCATAGGAAGAGCCCCTTAGATTTGAGGAGTTTTGATCCATGCACTGAAATATTCTTGGTTAATTTCTCTGTGTGGCACTTCCACTTTGTTAGTGGAAATATTTTATAGTTAAAATTGTAAATTGAGCTTAAGACATATTTATCTTAAGAAGATTTATTCCCCCCCCCTCTTTTTTTTACAGTTACTGCTTCATTTCAACTCCTTTACCACCTTCAGCTACCTGTTTTATACCTATCTGCTATAAAAATCCCCTTTTTTGGGGGAAAGAAATTTCCTTTAGCTTTTTATTTCATATCAAAGGAGACATCAGCTGTAGTCCATGTCCCTAAGTCCATTTCCTATTCTCTTTCTGGGAAAGCCTCAGTTTTTTAAGAATTTTTTTTTTCTTTTTTTCCTTTTATGGTCTCAACCACCTCCAAAACCCCCAGCAATATCTGTTTAAGGTTTATTTGTGTTACCATAGTGACTATCAGTAGGTACATTGTCTCTCACTTTTGGACCTCCTCGCTCATATGAAATTGTTTAGTCTCACTTCCTGTATTAACCCCCTGCTGAAAGTTATGGTCCTGCTTCCTCATGAAGGGCTTTGTCTATTGTTTTTCTTTAAAAGGAGAGAGAGAACCAAATCCAACTCTTTAGATATTTGACTACTTCTATTCATTCTTAGAGTTCTCTAGAAGGTTCTTGTGAATGTCTAGAGTACTCTTCTTAGTTTGTTTTTGGTGCTATAACAGAATAACACACACTGGTAATTTATAAATAACAGAAATTTATTTTCTCACAGTTCAGGAGGCTGGGAAGTCCAAGATCAAGGTGCCAGCATCTGGTGAGGGTTTCTTGCTTCATCCTCACACGGTGGAAGGTGGAGTCAAGAGCATGCATCTGTGATCTCAAGCTCTTTTTATAGTGACATTACCATAAATACCTCCCATTAAGCCTACCTCCCAACACTGTTGCATTGAAGAGTAAGTTTCTGGCATATGAATTTTGGGAGGATACACTCGAGCCATAGCACTTTCATTTTATGTCCAGATTCATCATTTTTAAAATCAGTCATTCAAATACCAATGGAATAAAAAAGTGAGAACAGCACATTTTCTTCACACTCCAACTCCCTGTGAATGGCTTCCTCTAAGCACTTAGTAATCAGAGCAGAGGACAGCATGTAAATGAGAGAGGGGAGCTAGGGATATCTTCTCAGAGGAATTCGCCTTAGAAAGGCTGTTCCAGAAGTGATATTAGAATTACATACATAGCAAGGGCTTATTGAATGTGTGCTGCACACTGTGATGGTTGGACTCTAATCAAGGACCTTATAAAACTCTGTTTGAGAATATAAACTATGTATAAAAGGAAACTTAGCATTTTAGGTAGTTTATAAAATTAATGGGAGTGAAATTACATCTAAGTGTTGTAAATACCCTGATATGAGAGAATTTATCATGAGGTGAATAGAGAAAGGAAATCTGAGAAGATTTTGGTCCACTTGGACCTGTTGCTTCTTTGGCTGGATTTAAGTCGTGCCATTACCTCTTTGTGGCTTGAATTAATAACTTCTGAAAGAATATGACAGTACCCACTCCTATCAGTAGTGTCTGGTAGTTTTAACTTCATTTTTGTTTCTTGTTTGCAAACATTAAAATGTCTGACATAATTACCACTAAATCTAGAGGATTGAATATCTGGAATGGAAGGTGAGTTTTTAATGTTTGGTTCTGGAAAACCCAGCCAGGACATGTGCTACTGACAACACTGATTCCCTGGATTGTCTTTGACAGTGCCATAGACTGACTTGAGGGGCCTGTGTCCTGCCTTTCTGAAAGACCAGTGGAATTTGGGCAGTAATTCCTAAATTATGACTGTGGAATTAAAAAAAAAATGTGTAGTCATCATAATCACTTAGTGAAAGCATGATCTCTTTGAAACTTATGACAGAATATTGGAGCAGAGGACAGGGGCACACGACAGTAATCCAGCAATTTGGGAGGCTAAGGCAGAAGGATTGTGAGTAAAGGGCCAGCCAGCCTGGGCAACTGAGTCAGGCCCTTCTCAAAAAAATTAAATGGGCTGGTGACGTGGCTCAGTGGTAAAGTGCCATTGGGTTCAATACTCAGTACCAGAAAACAAGTGTGTGTGTGTGTGTGTGTGTGTGTGTGTGTGTGTGTATGTGTATGTATACACGTATACATGAAAATTAAGCATATGTTCCAATGTATGCATGTACATATACAAACGTGTATGTATGAAAATTATGTATTCTTTCTAATATTTCCAAAGTTTTGTGACATTTTAAATATAGCCATTTTAATATATCTTGGAGATGCTCTAGTTTTTTTTAGGAGATAAAATAATACTTGTAATGAGTATTTTAATGTTTCAAATAAGCTTGTCAAATATCTAATGCATGATAATTTAATAGGATTTTTTATACTATTCACTATGATGAAGTATAAGTGTTTTTTTTGTTGTTGTTGTTTTGTTTTGTTTTTGTGTGTTGGGGATTGAACCAAGGGCCTTATGCATGCGAGGTAAGCACTCTATCAATTGAGCTATATCCCAGCCCCAAAGAATAAGTCTTTGACTAGAAATCTACTTGTTTTATTAAGAGCAGTCTTAAATATCTGTCACAAATATCTGAATTTTTTAATTCTGGTAAAATATATGTAACATAATTTTACCATTTAGCCTCTTTAATATGTGCAGTACAGTAGCATTTAGTGCATGTGCAGTGTTGCACAACTCCACCATGACGCAATTCCAGAAGGTTTTCACCAACCCAAAAGGAAACCTGTGTTCATGAAGCAGCCTCTCCCTGTTCCATCCTGCCCCAAACCATGGTAACTACTAATCTGCTGTTTTTTGTTTTTTGTGTGTGAATTCTTTGATGTCATAGCTTGCAAAATAGTGGCAATAACCTGGTAAATTATTTATTATTTATAAAATTAAACTTTATTCATTTATTTATAATGTTCTATTCAATTTGTTACTAGTTTTCTAGTAAGGAGATTTTTTTTTCTTTTTTAAAAAACCATTATAGAGTTAATTTTAGGAGTGGATAATTCCAGAGAATCTTACTTAAATAAAAATTTAAAATGTTTTCATATTATTTATTTCGGTTAACAGGGATATAACCCAGGGACACTTTACCACTGAGCTACATCCCCAGCCCCTTTGTGTTTATTGTTTGAGACAGGGTTTCACTAAGTTACTTAGGGACTCCCTAAGTTGCTGTGGCTGGCTTTGAATTCAGGATACTCCTGTCTTAGCCTCCCCAGCTGCTGGGATTACAGATGTATAACACCTTGCCTAGCAAAACATTGGTAATTAATGGAATTAATGAAACTCATAAAACTATAAGTAGTAATAACCAAAAGGCATTTTCTTAAACTTTCCTAACGTTGAGAATTAACTGTAAGAATCAAGCTAGCTGTCAAGATTTTACACTTTTGTAATCTATGGAAATATAGAATTGCAAAGTATAAAAGGCAATTCAAAATAACTGAGAATTAAAGGTGTTGTCCAAATAAAAACTATCCTAAGTTACCAGGATGAAAGTTCCCTTTTTATTTCACTACTGTATAATCTAAGGTCAAACAAAAAAACAAAACCATTAAGAGACAGTCCACATCTTTGATCAGTCTTCAAGATTAAATATGTTGATAATTTTATTTAGGGAAGCATGTTTACAGTTTTTCTAAAGCAGTAGTACAGTTTAAATACCTGCCTGTGCCTCTGAGGTTGTTGAACATAAATCTACTTTATTGTTTTCTTACATGGTTTCCTTGTGTTTTGTTTTGAGCACTTTCACAGATAAGGCCTTGGAAACAATCAGGGCGGATGTTGTAATTTGGAGCATATTTGGAATGAAATTGGTTTTTTAGTGAAAAAGAGTGTAGGCTTGACAGGCACGCTGCTTGGGTTCAAATCCTGCCACTCAGCTCCAAAGTTCTCAGGCTTAGCTCACTGGAAGTAAGTTCTCAGAGAGCCTGTGGTGGGAAACCTGAAGCCTTGAGAAGTGCTGTACAGGGTGCCTGGTCTAGAGCAAGCATGCAATAACATCAGCTGCTGCTACCACAGCAATGACACCTAAGCAATCTTTTATCTAAAAATTCAGTGTTTGCCCAACACTTCTACAACTTGTTAGTAGCAATTTTATTTTTAGCAACCCTTCACAGAACTGTTCCAACTTCTTTCCATAAGTGCATTTTTTCTTTGAGCCTGGGCCATTTTGTGCTGCTTTTATCAGACAAATACAAGGTACCTAAAAAACAAAAATAAAAGCCTTTTTATTATATGTAGTTTTACAAAGGTCTAATAACATATCAATATAGATAATGCTTGTTTTCTCTGGGGGGTTGTTTGATGTAAATAGCACTATTTTTGTTCTTTTCATTTTAAAGTATTGAAAAATCGCTTTTATAGTTAAGATGTAACATTTTAAAATTTAGAATATTAGGGAAAACACATTACTCATTGCTGGTGAAATTCTGGAGGGATGTGTGTATATTTAAAATTCTCCAAAGAGTAAGGACACGCCCAAGGGAAAATATGCACCACACAGGCAAGGTATTAGAGGGTGTCTGTTCTAAGGTTTGACTAAGTGCAAGAGCAAATTACCAACTGAGGATAATATTTACTCCTTGCTCAGAGACCTCACAGGGTGACAGCTTGTCTCCCAGAAAACACAGCATCTCCACTCTGTTTCTTTCTTTGCCTTTTGGATTTCCACTTTGCCTGTCAAATACATTGGTGGGAGTACCACCCAGGGCAAACATCATTTGGTTTCTAAATAAGGCACAGAACTGAAAATACACAAAACTGGAGTGGTTACTGAATAAATAGGAGTGCTACAGCTCTTGTCTATACTTTGTGGTAATGATAATGTCTAAGTCTTTGTAGAACTTATAGTCCAGTAACCTGAGAACCAAGGAAAACAATAATTAGGTCTTCAGTTAATGTTTAATTATTCATTATTTTTGAAGGGAAAAAAATACAAGGTGGTATAGAAAAAAGCATTCATAGTATACTTTATATACAACCAGAGATATGAAAAATTGTGCTCTATATGTGTAATAAGAATTGTAATGCATTCCGCTGCCATATATAAATAAAAAATTAACATATTTCTTTTTTCTTTTTATTAACAAGACATATCAGCCAGAAGGAAAGCATGTAAAAATATAGTAGGGACTAACATAAAATGTTCATAATAGGAAAAACTGTCTGTGGATATATGGGAACTCTATAATAATGATGCAAATCTGTAACTTTTAAAATAAATTTATAGAACTAAAGCAAGGAACAAAAAAAGAAAAAAGCATTCATGAAAAATCTCAAAAGTTTTTCATGTGATTGACTCAGAAGCTTTAACAAAATGAACACATATTAAGTTGATCAGTTAATTTTGTAGATTTGAACTTTTTTTAAGGGAGAATTTCATGGAAATAATTTTATTTTAAAAAATGTCTGTTACAAAATCCTGCTATGTTCTCTTTTGGGGCATCAAAACTTTCAGTGTTAGCTATGTGTATGGTGCAGGCACCAGGTTGAGGAATTCAATTACATTTTAATGACAATCCCTTGAAGTATTATTACTACTTCATTTTGTACATAAGGATCTAAGAGGGTAAATAACTTAACCTAAGCACACATACAGCTAATGGCCATATCAGTAATCAGGTCCAGGATAGTTGACAGTTTAATTGGTCTGCTTGTCTCTGATATTGCCTCTTCATTCAGGACCTTGCTTTTTCATTATAATGATATTTTGTGTGCAGATGTTATATTATTACCCTATTTTATTGACCATAAATAACCTATAAGATAGTTGAAATTCCTCATCATGGTCTATACAAGTTTCCTTGGAAAGTCCCTTTCTTTAAAGTCCTAAGACTTTTTTAGTATTTTTTTTTTCCTTCCTCCTCTTGCATTAGCAACAACATCCTTTTTAGGACACATCCAGGAAGGAAATGGATCAGTTTCCCCATCCTCTGAGCTGCCATTTTGTTCCTTCAGGGTCTAACAATTTCCCACTTGGTAAGGGCTCAATGCTTAATAACTTTACCATGATTGGTCTGTCGACTTTCTCCATGTATCAGGATATTCCTATTGGAGATATCCTATCAGAAGCCTCAGAATTATATTTGTGTGACTATTATTGGCAACTCTTATCCACTCACTGTCCATAAAAGTAGATGATAAGAGTAAGGAGAGAAGAAGTATTGGTATTCAAGATTGAGATGCCTAATTGGATAGCCAAGAGGAGATATTAAAAAATTAGTAATAGTCCAGTAGGGTGATCCCTGTAATTGATTATGCAACCTGAGATACCCATGAAAGTAAAGGGAAACAGGGATGCTAAGGCTGTAAATACTACTAAAGGGACAACAGAAACAAATTGGGACTATTTCTGGCAAAGTGGAATGTAGGACACACGTAAGTCTAGTTCCAGATACAGATTTCAAGATTGGCAACATCAAAATATTTAGAGTGCTGCTAAGAAGTAAGATAAGAACAGAGTCCTGTTCTTCAATATCCACAGCAACATGAAAATCACTGATGATAAAGAAGATATAGGACAGTCTCCATGGAGTTAGAGGTAGCAGCCAAATGAAGTAGGCTGATGAAAGGATATAAAGTAAGGAGGTAGAAAAGTAGAAATAGGATCTGTTTTAAAAATGTATTTCATATACTTAAGGCATACAACATGTTATAATATACATAGTGAATTGATTACTTCAGCCAAGAAATTAACATATCTATCTCATTGCATAGTTATTCTTTTTTCTCTTTTATGATAGGAGCACCTGAAATATATTCACAATAATTTTCAGTGTACAGTACAGTATTACAGTAGTCTTAATGCCCTGCATTATTTGTATGCACACCTTTTAAAAGAGGGTTTATTTATTTGTGGAGAGAACTACAGATACAAAATAGGGCTATATAAGAGAATCCTTCAATTTCATCAAGGCTGGAAAGGAAGTCCCAGTGGGAGTTTCTATTTTACTTTAGGCTATAGCTCTATCAGTCACTATTACACACGTAGAAGAAGAAATAATGCTTTCCTTAGTGGAAGTAATAAGACATGTAATTTTAAACATCAAAGTTTCTGTTACTCATATTTGAATAGTCTGATTTTAAATATCCTAGAAAAAATACGAAGTGTTGAAAAGATGTATTTTGGCTTATAGGAGGACTGACTGAAATCTAGTCTTGCTGATTTCACTTCATTTATTACCTATAAGTGCAGGTAAAGTCATGAAACTCGAGTATCAACTTCCATTGACTGTATTGAGGTTTACATGATAGAAAATAATGCTTGGATGAGAAAATCATCTTGAACCAATGGGGAGACATCCTAGTGTGGCTGCCAGGAACTTTACCTCTTTCCTTCTCCTTATAATATTAAATGCCTGATCCTTTCTCTGAATTCTTATACCCAGCTCTCTTCATACATATCACCCTACAAATAATTTTGGGTGTTTTCTTTAATATTATATAGATGTGCTTCTTAATACTAAAATCAATGCTTAATTTAGATGATTTAATGAGATTTTTAAAAATTAAATATTTTGTGTATGTCAAGAATCTGCAAGCATTTATAACTTTGTAAAACAAACAAAAATATTGAACTTTCCAATTTTCAAATTGTTTGAAAATGACCTACTTTTGAAAATTACCTTGTGAAACACATTTCTCTTCAGAAAAAGGGCTTGTGAAAATATTACGTGATCATTCCCGGATTTTGTAAGACTCATAAATTCCTTCTTTTATTTACTTGCCAGAGGTAAGAAGTGCCTGGTGCTTACACACATGATAAACAGTAAAGTTGGTAACAGGACTGTTGGTTTAGCATTCTCTAAAAGTCAGCAGCCAGAATAGTGCTGTTTCACAGAGACCTTCTGGAGGAGTTGTAAGTAGATATGAATTAAAACAGTTTTAAAATACTTTAACATCTTCTAATCAGATGCTTTTTAAAATGTCTGATATTTTCCTTTGAAGTATTAATTCTTTTAAACATTTTAGTAAGTGTAAGAACTCCTTTTTTTCTGTGTTTTGTAGAAAAAGCTGAAGTGGTTATAGTTCTGTGAATTGATATCACAATTTATTTTTCTTGACACATTAAACATACGTATATGTATATAATGATGTAATTTATGCTTGTTGGAGAAAAAATTGTTACATTTAATCCATTAAATTCTGTATATTTAGAATTATTGCTGTTCTTTATGCTGTTACTTGAAACACTTTCAAGCTTTAAGACGTGATAAAGTTCAAATTATGGTGAGCATTTCAAAAAACAATATGATAAATTACATTTATCTAGATTTTTAACTTTTATGAAGTATAATCAGTCTTTTAAAATACAAAACCCCTATACAGACTTTGAATATTTTCTTCATTTAAATAACATCAGTAAATAACTAAAGAGAGATTCAGAGATATTAAGTTACAGAACAAATTCAAACTAGAATTAAGCCTTTTGATTCCTACATGGACATTCTTTGCCCTGTAATATCTTGACATGGGACTCTCTGTAACAGTCCTCTAGATAATGCATAAAATTGCATTTAGTTAAATTTACCTGTATTAATTTGGAGCAGGGGAGGTTACTGGGGATTGAACTCAGGGGTACTCAATAACTGAGTCACATTCCAATCCCTATTTTTTTATTTTACTTAGAGAAAGGGTCTCAGTGAGTTGCTTAGCGCCTTGCTTTTGAGGAGGCTGGCTTTGAACTAGAGATCCTCCTAAGCCTCCTGAGGCCCTGGGATTATAGGTGTGCTCCACTGTGCCTGGCTAGTTTTTTGTTGTTGTTGTTGTTTTTAAAGATGGCCTGAATGCATAACTGCTAAAGCAGACCTTGAATGGAATATTAACTGTTAGTCTGTGCTTTGTATGAGAGGGTTGGTTGCCTGTGGAAATTTTCTCTGGTCTGGTGCATAATTTATATACAAACTTGCTAAACTCACTAAAAAATGCAACTTGATTAATCTCTTTGCTTATAGAACTGTACTTCTGCACTAATGTATGTGCAGAAACCTTTTGGTAGTGCTGAGGATCAAACCCAAGGGTCTTGCATATGCTAAGCAAGTGCTCTATCACTGAGTAACATCCCCATCCTCTTGTATGCTAAAACTTAATTCTCTTATTAAACACTAGAACTAGTCATTCCTCAAAATAGATGTGTGGTATTATGTAATAGTAGTTGAATGTGAAAATGTATTTTTTGTGCATAAATTTTTGGTATAAAATATCTATGAATATTCAAAATGCTCCCTTTAATTGAAATTGCAAATGGTTTTTGATGAAGTGCTGAGTACTTAAATAAGATAAAGAAAAAGTGAGCTAATATTGTCTTGTGTTCTTATATCTTAAAACATAGCTGGTTATTATTTTAAAAACTTTTACTAAGAAGTGATTAAGTTTAAGGCTGAGGCAAAAGGATTACAAATCCAAGGCCCACCTCAGCAAGTTAACTAGTACTTTTTTCAAAAAAATAAAAAAGGCTGGGGATGTAGTTCATGGGTGGAAAACCTTGAGTTTAGTCCCCAGAACTGGAAAAAGGAAGTTTATGAAATCCTTATATAATGAGGGAGAAGGGAGGAAGTATTTGTTTATACTTAGGAGAGAGCCTAAATGTTCAATTATAAAATCACTATAAATAAAGTATACGTAAAATCTGGAAAAGAATTAGGCAATACAGTCAAAATGGTTGTTTTATTTTGTAAACAAGGATTGTATTTCTAAATACCCTATAGAAATATGATTTATGCAATTGAAATATCTGATAAGAATGAATACATGAAATTTATACTTTTAAAATTTTACTCATAAAGAAAACATCACATTTAAGGCTCATGTAAGTCAATACAACAACAACAAAAAATTCACCTTATTTTAAAAATAATGCAGATTGGGGCTGTGGTTGTGGCTCAGTGGTAGAGTGCTCGCCTAGCACATGCGAGGCCCTGGGTTTGATCCTCAACACCACATAAAAATAAATAAAGATATTGTGTCCAACTAAAAAATAAATATATTTTTAAAAAATAATACAGATAAAATTTAAAAATAATAGAGATACCAATAATACCAAATTACTACCTGTTTCTGGTTAATTGTAGCTAAGAATACACTGAGAAATAACAGATTAGCAACTAAACAGATCCATTTTTTCATGTAGGCCATGAGGTTAGACAATGAATTATATAAATAGATTTAATGATGTCACTAGTAAAGGAGAAGAATGTACCTCTTGGTATCTTGTTTATTCCCACTAAGCATATGTTCTTTAAAAATCAAATTACTAAACAATATGGAATAAAGGTGATCAATAGAATTGTTTAACACCAATACATTATGCATTCAATATTAAAGAGTATAATTATATTTCATTTCATGTTTGAAACAATTGCACATTAATCATCAGAATTAAATTTGGGTGACTTTATAGTAGAAAAAGTTATATGGCTATGTAACTTTCAATGAAATGTTTAGATGCTGTCTTATCACCATTTAACTCTTTCAAAGTAAAGTGGATTGTAATTCAAAGATACAATGGATGGTTGGTCTGTCGATCATACATACAGAGATGTACAATTGGAAACTCATTTTTCCTAAAATGTGTCAGTTTTGACACAACCCTGTGCCTGATACTCATTTTTTTTTTTTTTGCTTCAGACTGTTGTCAGTTATGTCATAGAATCTCAACCATGTGGATTGTGATATCCTGTGTGTTAAAATAGCTTGTTTTTGCGGCAGATCCTAGATCCTCATGCATTCTAGGCAGATGCTTTGTCAGTGAACTACCATCCTCATCACTGGCAACTTGTTTGTTAAGGGTTTTCACCTTTTGCAAAAATGTACTTAGATTCAAACTTATACTTTGACTCTTAGGAATACTGTAATCATGTACTTCTGTAGGTGCCTGAATTGAAACAAAGTAGAGTTTTCCTGCTAAGGAGAAACAATAGAAAACAGCATTACTGTATCTTTCTTTTGGGGGGGGGTACTGGGGATTGAACTCAGGGACACTTAACCAATGAGCCATATCCTCAACCCTTTTTTATATTTTATTTAGAGACAGGGTCTCACTGATTTGCTTAGGGCCTCGCTAAGTTCCTGAGGCTGTCATTGAACTTCTGATCCTCCTGCCTCATCCTCCCAAGTTCCTGGGATTACAGGCATGTGCCTCTACCCTGTTCTTTAAAGAAAAAGAATTTGATTAAATACAAAATGATGACCCATTGCATTTGTTTATTGAGTCTTGTTTTTAGAATTACTAAAGGTGAATTTCCAGTTTTCATACTGAGTTTTAAAGAAGTTGTCAATGAACTGTATTTTCTTGAAGTGGATGTAAATTATGGTATCTGACCAAATTCATGAAAATAAGCAATTAGAAATAGAATAAAGGATTAGTTTTTATTTCAGAGATAAGTTTTTAATTATAGTTTTTTTTCTATAAGAAAAGTGGTAGAATTTTAAAATATAGTAGGAGTAACATGTGAATGGTGCTTAAGAAATTTTGAGCTAAAAGAAAGTTGTGATTTTTTCATCAGATTATTATAATTGGCAGGGGATGTAGCTCAGGAATAGAGTATTTGCTTACCATGTGCAAGACCCTGGGTCCAACTTCCAGTACCTCAAAAATTATAATAATTCTGATTTTTTATTTTAGGATAAAAAAATCAATGTGTTAGCATTTTTTGTGCTTCTAACTTTCTCTTCAATATAGAAGATCAGTTTTTGAACAAAATCTTTTATAAGACTTGGAGCTGTATTGACCACCACAGCTACTTGGCAAGCATATGTCTTTGTTCCTAGATCTACCAATTTCTTCAGGGAAGTTTTGTATAAATGAGACTACTAAATACTTCTTTGTCACTTCCTTTTCTGGTTTTCAGGAAAGAATTATTGCAATGGATTTTTTTTTACAGTATTTATATTAGCTACCTTTCTAGGGAACTAGGGCCTGGGGTAATAGTTTAGCGTGTTTAAACTGGGAAGATAAAAACATAATTTACTTTTACAATGAAGTATTTTCCATTGTTTCTGAATATTCATCAGTTTCACAGGTCATGAAAGCTTGGTTCTAATGAATAGTCTTTACTGTGTGCCTGTCTAATGGTCTTCTTCTGTCTAGTGCTTCTTTCAGATGTCTTTTCAGAGAAAACAATTAATGGTACATCTTAGGTTCACATAATGTGGTGTTTTTGTTTTCAGTCTGCCACTCCACAATTTCATAATCTTGGGTGGGTGTTTTTGCTAGTGCTGAGTATGCACAGTAGGGGTTACATATACAGAATGTCACAGGAGACAGCAAGTGGACCTTTGAAAATAAATTACCCTGGTTTAAAATCCAGAAATGCACTTCACTATGACTGAGGACAAAGCTTTGCTCTTCAGTATTCGTTCCTTCTGTGAAATAGAAACAGCAACTCCTCAGAGTTGTTGCCATAATCATTTCAATACATGCATAATCTCCTGCCCATTTGAGATTAATGATTAACTATTTATATTTTTTGAGTGTTTCAATAGTACTTATTGACCAAACTAAAACACATAAAGGGAGGAACAAAGTAACTTTGGGGATATTTTTGGTGTGTGTGTGTATGTGTGTGGTACAGGATATTGAACCCAGGGGTTTGTTCCCACTGAGTTACATCCCCCAGTCCTTCTTTTTTATTTTGAGACAGGGTCTCTGTATGTTGTTAAGGCTGGCTTCTAATTTGCAATCCTCATACTTCAGTCTTCCAAGTGACTGGGATTCTACCACGCGGCCTGGTTTCATTAATGAGGTTCTAGGCATAAAGTTAGTTAGAAGAGATCGAAATAAAACACACAGGCTCAGTTACCTTATTTCTATTGCTAGGTCCGAGACGGCTCCCCTCTCTGGTTTGCTCCTCTAACTGCCCAGCAGGGCAGCAAGGATTACTCAGGGCTAGCAGGAGAGAGAGAGAGTGAACACACCTTGAGTAGCCTTTTATTGGGGAACAAGAGATTCAGGGGAGAATTCCATCCAATGAAGGTTGAGGGGGGGCTGCACTCCAAGGTCAGGGTCAGTGATTGGGTCCCCGGGGTCAGTGGTCAGGCACACCCCAACATGGATGGGCTCTCTCATCAGGAAAGGGCCGGGAAAGCTTCAACACTGCCAAAGCGCCTCAGACCCTTAACTGGAGTCACCCAATCACGTGTTAGAATGGCTTCCCACATGGGATTATATGCATGCACCATCACACCAGACTAACTTTCAGGACTTTTAAAACTGATTGACATTGTAAAATAATTAACTGGTGTTTCTTTGAATGCTGGAAGTGTGCTTCTCCATCCTAAAGCTAGTATAAGTGCTTAATAAATTCTTGTGTTATGTATGTGTGGCAAAACTTGAGTTTCTTCACCTCTTTGAGTTCTTTCCCATGTACAGTTATCTGTATGGTCATATAGTTACTTCTAAATGAGGTAATTTTAATTAATATATAAATTGTCCTTCACAAATAGCAAGATAAAATATATTCTTAATTGCTGATGATTTGGAGAAAATATGTACAAAATATTCTCTGCGGCAATGGGGTCAAACTAACCATGTTAAGGTATTAATAATTGGTAAATAACTTTACAGTAAATGAGAAGTGAAAATTGTTTTAATGTGCTACAAATATTAGGAATCCTGTTGTCTATTTTCTGTATTGCTGAAAGACAACCAGATTGTTGTATAATCAGGGTCCAATGGTGAGAGGAAACTCATTTCACATTAAATACAAAAATCCTTTCCTAGCATGTTTTTAAGTAATTAGTTTTTTTAATTATTTTTATTTAGCAAGTACCTGAATACCTCAGAGTGTACTTGTATGTGGAAGATCATTCATTCGACAATATTTTACTGAGCATCTTCTTTGTTCCAATAAATGTCCTAGATGCTTCATTACACCCTCTGCACAGTGAACCCCCAAAGACCATAGGCTACTTTCTAGTTTGCTTATTTTTGCCTGCCATATTTTATCAAAATGCTATCATGACCACTTCTTAACCAGTTAAGGCCCGTGTTTACAGTAAATTATTTTAATAATATAGATTTTACTCAATATTAAAACATCCAATTTAAAAACTTCACAAGAGAGTTCTATAAAAACAAAGTTAAATGCATCAAAAAAATCTGATAAGCTAATCCAAAATGTATTATTGAATTTCATGTGAGACAACTAGAAGAATTAAGGGACATTTTAACTACCAAGGAATTTGTACTCAAGTTGCAAAGGATGTGTGCAAAGGCTAGCACATGATGTTTCTACCAGCATTATTCACAGTAGTCAAAAAGTAGAAATAATTCAAGTGTCCTTCATTTGGGAAATGAATAAAGTAAAATCTAACAGGTTCATACAATGGCATATTATTAATTAATAAAATGTAACAAAGTATGACTATATACTACAACATGGATGAAACTTAAAAGCATTGTGTTCACTGGAAGAAGCCAAGTAGATACAAAAAATATATATTGTATGATCTTATTTATATGAAATGTCCAAAACAAATATATAGAGAAAGCATATTAGTGGTTGCCTGGGGCTGCATGGGTTAGGTTTGGAAAAAAACATATTATAAAAAATGATCTTGGCCTACATATATCACTTTATAAGAAATGTTAGCATAGAAGGATCATCAGAGGTCTTCTGATAGCCCCTCATTTTATAGATGGAAAGGCAGAAGTAACCTTTATTGGGGAGATCAGTTTAATTCAGACATGAAGTAGAAACTCAGCTTTAATTTGCATTTTCCTAACATAATGATTTTGACCATCTTTTTTGTATGTTTGTTAGCCAATTGTAAATCCTCCTCGAGAAAGTGTTCAAAACTTTTCCCCATTTTTTTAATCAGTTTTTTTAAAACTATTCTTGGTCTGTTCTGGATATGCCTTTTTGTTGGATATGTGACTTGTGACTTATAAATATTTTCTTCCTGTCTGTGGCTTGTCTTTTCATCCTCTTAAGAGGGGCTTCAACTGAATTTTTGATGACAGCAATTTATCAAGATACATATACTATACACACACATAGACAGAGCACGTACACACACACACACACACACATACACATGTATTTTCTCCCTTGCCGCAGTCTGGCTGGGCACAATTCAGGAGCCACTTGTCAAAAGAAACTAACTTTATTTTTAGAACTACAAACCCAAGCAAAACAGCTCCTCAGGAAAAAAACCCTCAGAGCCCAACTGCCACCACGGGCTTCCACAAGCCTCTCACCCACACCAACCTCACCACCTCCCACAATCCTCCTGCTCTTGAGGCTGATTGGCTGGGTCGCGTGGGCGGAGCCAAAGAAGTCCCCCAATGAGCAGCTCCGTGGTTTGAAAGGGCAGGGAAACAGCCCAATGAGCAGCTCCGTGGAGGAGCCAATCGGCTAGATGTTGCTGGGGCCGCTGTGAGCCAATCATCAGCTGGCAGCTGGAAATTTGCTGGCAGCTGCAAGTTTGCTGGGGCCCCTTTGGCTGTGGCTCTCAACACTCCCTAACTCTTTGATAAATTGTGCTTTTGGTATCACTTGTTGCCTCACCCTTGGCCTCAAAGATTTTTTTCTCCTCTATTTTCATCTAAATTTTTTTATATTTGTTTAAATCATAAGTTTAGGAGCTCTTTTAGATTTTAATATTTCTAAACTGATACCATGTCCAAGTCATTCTTCTAGCTTGTGTTTGTCATAACTTGCAACAAGAAAATTATTTAACAAAGTTCATTTCAAGGAGTTTTCTTTTTCATTATGTTGTGACTATTATGCTTGAGTGCAGCTTATCCCAATGCACACTACTCCCCAGCACAGATTTAACACTTAACAGGGTGATGACTTAATGATGTTTAATGATTAACAGCTTTTGTATTTGGTTACTGAGATTGTGACTTGAAGCAGCTCTTGCTTTCATCCTATGGTTCGCTGATCTAAAAGTGTGCTTGCTTGGCTGATGCTGCATTCCTAGGACTTAATATGTGTGTGTACATATATTTTAATAATCAATTCTCATGTTTAGCTTTTTTTTTTTACTTCATTACCAACCATGTTTTTCAAAATCAAAAAAATCAACCAAGAACTTTTAAACTCTTAAGGGTGAAAGCTTCTTTCTTTATATTTATTAGATTATTGCATCAGAGAATATACTAAAATAAAATATTGGATAATTTTTTTGTCTTAATTTAGTAACTTTTTCCATGCATTTTTAGGAATAATTATTAACATTTTTGAAAAAGTAGAGTCATATACAAAAGCCTTTATGATAAAGCTTATTTTTATTTAATACTTATATACAAAAAAAAAAAAAAAAGATCCAAGCAGAGCATGGTGACACATTCATTCCAGCTACACAGGAAGCTGAGGCAGGAGGATCAGAAACTTTGGACCAGCCCATGCAACTTAGCAAGACACTGTCTCAAAATCAATTTAAAAAGAAAATGGGGATGTAGATCAGTTGTAGAACACTTGTCTAGCATACTTGAGGCTCTGGATTCTACCCGTAGTGTTGCAAAAAGAAAAGGATCCAAGTTGTTTATGGTTATCTCACCCATGTGTGTGTGTTTTTTTTAATTTAAAAATGTGTTAATCTCATCACTTTTTATTACCTTATAAGATTAATTTTCCTGTACTACAATGGCCCTTCGATATATCTTGATACAAGACAACAAATAATGTATAAAAGAAGCTTTCAGTAGATGTTGAGTGTAGTTGCTACTGAGATTTGTGACTTACGGGGGCAGAAAGTTTTGCCTAGAGTGCATGGAGTCAAATGAGCATTGGGATATGGTTTCAGGGTTTTGATTTGTTATTTAGAAAAATTATTTGGTAATTTCTATAAACACTTATGCATTATTGTGCTATCTTATTCAAAAAGAATAGCATTTGTTAGGGATGACATACATAAAACATCACTGCAGTTCCTTACCTAGGTAAGGCTAAATCAACTGAATGCTTTTTTTTTTTTTTTTTTTTAATTTTCTTGGCACTTGAGAACCCCATCTGGTATTTCATTACACAGTGTCTCTTTATGGAGTATTGAGCATACACTGGGTGCCCAGTCACTGTGTACTCTTGTGCCTCACTGTATGTATTGTTTTCAAGCTGATTTTTTTTATTTGCTCATTTGTTAATTTTATGTCTCTTCTCTTGGTGTATCCTTTTTACAGAGACTCTCCTTTCTTCTTCTTGACAGTTAACTTTTTTAACTGTGCATAAAGTAAACATTCCCCATGAAGGTATTTAGGAGAACCCAAAGGCAAACTGATGGTACAGATATGAGACCATATCTGTACATGGTACAGATATAAAAAATTTAATTGTTAATTTACAGGAACAATTAATGTCTTGGTCTGTTGGTGGTTCTGTGGAGTGGTAAGGGCAGAGGAAGGAGGTTTGTGTAAACATAGTAGTCCATTTTCTGAATAAGTACATTTCTCAGTTAAAAAAAAAAGCATAAGGAAGAACACATTTTCTTCCCTTTCATAAGGAAACTCCTGCTTTGATAAAAGAAAGCAAAAGTATATAAATTTAGAGAAGTTATTGCTAAACTTTTAGAGATTTTTCAAGGTTTGTTGCATCCACTAGTCCTGAGATCTTGAATTTACCTGAATTTGATTCACCTAAGTAGCGACTATCAGGAAGTATATACGAACTCACAAAGTCTTCAAGAAGGTAGATCTTTAACTCTAATAGAATACTATAGGTAAAGCACTATTCTAGACCAATGGTTCTCAATCTCAGCTGCATTTTAAAATCACTTGGCATAGATTTTAAAAATCCCCACAAGACAAATCAATTTGTGGGAATAGGATAGACCTAGTTATCTAGTTTCTTAAACTCCCCAGGCAATTCCATTGTGCAGCCAGGTAAAAGAACCACTGTGATAGATAATGAGCTACTTTACCCATTGAATTCCTAGTGACCTGGTGATTCAGGATATATTGTCCAATTTTGCAACTGAAGTTCTGGCAAGATTAAATGACTTGGTTACCAAATCATGCAACCCAGGCATCAACCAAGATCTCTCAGGATCTTGAGTCCTGTCAATAACTCTTGATGTAAGATATTTTCTTTTTAATTGAAGATGTGTATCTATGTTACCCTATTCCTATACCTTTGTGGAATGTTGTAAGACTGTCACTGGGAAATTATAATGTATGTATTTAGTGAACTCGGTACTTTTGTTTTCCCCTGGCATACCACCCACATATCCCCATCAAAAAAGCATGAAATTATACATATATATACACACACACATACACATATAGATATGTGTGTGTATATATATACACACAGACACACACATATATATACACACACACATAAATATAATCCAAAGCAAGGATTCAAAGATAATAGATATTAGAATAATAGTTTTCCACATTAGAAATGCTTCCCATATCCATGGGCTCTACATTTGTGGATTCAGTCAACCTAAAATTGAAATATTTGAGGGAAAATCTGTATAAAACATGTATAGATGTCTGTTCTTATTTCCTAAATAATATAAGAAATATTTACATAGCATTTACATTGCATTAGGTATTTAGAGCTGACATAAAGTAGAAGGATGGGTGGACACAGTTATATAAGGGACTTGATTATCCATCCTGGAACCACTCCTTACAGATACTGAGGGATAACTATTAGCCTTTCATCTTATATAAATATGACATATTATGCAGTTTTTAAAAGCTATTCCAAATATATAAGCAGAATGATGAATGAAAACCAGAGTTTAGGTATTGGAAATGTTATTAGTAAGTGACCAGGATGTTGAAGTAATTTCCAAAGAAATTACTTGTTGATGAGAGGCAAGAGAATGGAGAAATCGTGTTATTTAGCACTTGATCAGAATACTACCATAGGGAATATTAAGCTTTTAATCACCAGAATTATTTTTAGGAAGTCTTATTTCTTTTACTGGAATATGTGTGTTTAAAAACAGAAGAATAAAAGTTGCTTCATAAAAAGTTACATGGCAAGTTAATTTAGAGTATACCACCAGTGAAAGCCAAAGAAATCTGGGTGCTTGTTGTGTTGTCACTAGTTCATTCTGCACATGTGTGTACATGTCCATTAGTTTATTAGTTTCCATGTATATAAATGTATATATACTCAAATACACAGATATGTGCATACATATATTTAGGGTAAGGTGATCAGAAGCTAGTCTTGTGTATATTTAGGATATGAAATTATAATTAAGTATGAGTTAGAACAACTTGTAAGATATATTAGGAATTATACTACCTTTGCACCACATAGTGATTTTTCTTGTATACATAAAAAGTATAGCAAAATAATTAATATTGTCCATTTGTTTAACATGGTTTAAGAAGACATTTTAGAGACACTAAGCTATCTAATTTGAATTAAGCAATACCAGCTTTTCAGGTGAAATCTAAATAAAGTTAAAAGAATTCTGTTATTACCTACTTGACCCTTCTGCTGCATGAATTAGAATACAGAGCAGGTTATGCTTTCTGGATATGACAACTGAATCACAACAAAAACTCCCACTACTCATGCAGAACTTATCCTTGAAGGCCTGGTGATACAAAGAGATTCTATTGTGTTCCTGTACCCCACTTTACATAATTACTATGTTCCTGAAAGTAGTATGAGGGAAGAGTTTGAGGTGAATGTAATATAACAAAATGAATAAACCTAATGAAAACTGTATTTTAGAGAATCGTTTTTGAAGAAATAATTGAGCATACTCTGATAAAGATAATGTACTAATTAAAAGTGCAAAAAATTTTTTTCATGGTTTGTTTAAAAAAAATTTCTGGCAGAGAAGATGATGTATATTGGAAACTTTGCTACTTGAGGGGCTTCATTTGTGTTCTGCGTTAGTTACTTGGTTGCTTCTTTACTTTTTCTACCATAATATAAATGTGTCTGTGTGTGGATTTGCCCCACTTCATTTACACATTGATGAGTGTTAGAGTTAACTATCTAAATATTAAAAAAAAAATAAGAGAATTTAAAGTAGTGGAATTCATTTCCTCTTTGGTCCTTTCTTTTGGTACTAGGGATTGAACCCAGGGGCACTTTACCTTTGACCTATATCCCTAGTCCTTTTTATTTTTTTATTTTGAGATAAGGTCCCACTAAGTAGCTTAGGGTCTTGCTACATTGCCCAGGCTGCCCTCAAACTTGAATTATCCTTCCTTAGGTCTCTGGGATTATAGGTGTGTGCCACTGTACCTAGTACTTGGATTTCTGTGTGTAAAACAAGGATTCTTAAGGTTAAAGTGTAAGAAGAGGCAAGATTTTCACTGTTGAAGAGAAGTTATCCTATATAAGTAGCTCATGCCTGGAGCAGTAGATGCTTTAGAGCATAGCAAGTATGTCATATTACCTTCAGGTCAAACTGCAGAAAAGTGGTTCTCTAGCTTGCAGGGTGAGACTTTGGGCTGGGACTCACGACTCCATAGGGGTGAATCTGCTTTCAAGCTCACTGGAGTGACTGTTGGCCAGCTACAGTAATATTTCATTTAACTCAGTTTACCAAAAAATATTATTTTATATATAATATACAAAAGAACTAATAGATATTTAATTATTATACCAAGTCTATGAAATATAGTATTATAGCTAATCTAAATTCAGATGCTGTATTTTCACTGAAAGAACTTGATTAGAATCGTACATTTTATGGTTGAAAATTACATTCATATACTTAAGTGCCAAATATACTTAAGAGTTTTAGTTATTGAAAAATACTTGTTTTAAATACAAATTAAAATAAGCCAAAAATGTAGTCCCTCAGTTACAGTACTCCCATTTTAATTGCTGAATAGCCACATGGCTACCATATCGGACAGCAAAATCCTAGAAATTTGTATGCAAAAGGAAGGAGGGAGCTGGCCTGGTGGCTGAGGCAGGAGTATCACAAGTAAAAGGCTAGCCTCAGCAACTCAGTGAGATCCTGTCTCAAAATAAAAACTCAAAAGGACTGGGGATATAGTTTAGTGGGTAAAGTGCCCTGGGTTCATTCTCCAGTACCAAAAAAAAAAAAAAAAAAGAAAATAAAAGAAAAAATTACTTGGAATAATCAGGGAAATAGAAAATAAAGATAATAAAAATCTGTGCATTTTTTTATGTGCATTCTGGGGAAAAAGATTTACATTGAAAGAAACATGGGTATAATGTATCCTCCATACCCATGGGCTCCTCAGCCACAGGTTCATTCAGCAAAAATAATTACATTTGCACAAAACACTACAGACTTCTTATTATCCCCTAAATAATGCAGTATAATAATTGCACAGCATTTACATTATAGTAGGTATTATAATATCCAGATATTCGGTATGAGGGAGAATACCTATAGATTATGTGCAAATACATGCCATTTCATATAAGGGACATGAAGACCTGTAGGTTTAGAAATCTTTAGGGGGATCCGCAATTCCCATGGATCATGAAGGACCACTGTAACAATTGCTGACTTTCGATCATTGGTCAGGCTTGAGTTGAAGGTTGACGAGCAAAAAAAATAAGTAAATAAATAATGAATGGTTGAGGCAGAAATTTGGTATTCCTGGTGTTGAAATGTAAAATAGTCAAATATGGGAAACTAACCAGAGCTTTTCTAACATTCTGTTTTTAGTTGGTCATTCTGTTCATCATTTTTTCCTAGTGTGTATGCCAAGGGGGAGAGAGGCCCATGGAAATGGAACCCTTTTTAAAGGCTTTCGTTTCCTGTGAGCCCCAGAGGAGATTCTTTCCTGACCAATACTAGAAAGGTCTCTGGGTAGGAAGGACTTGGAGGGACTGGGCATCCTGTCCATGTGGCTGTTTTCATGAACTGTGTAAGTCAGCTCAGCCACCATGCCCTAATAATCCACCCAGTTCTAATAATCTTGTTTCCATTTTCAACGTCTAAACAAAACTATACCCAAATCTGTGTATTAAAGGTGAAGGGACCAGGGACCAGGGACCATGGAGTCTAATACCTATATTATGGAAAGGTGAAAATGTAGGATCAAAGAAATTAGTGATTTACTTATGACAGCACATGTAGAAGACTACCAGGGCTTTCCCTATCCACTACGGTAGACACAATGCTTCATTAACTCCACCTGGGAAAATAGCAGCCTATGTTGGCGTGACTGCTGTGTGTAAGTCTGGCACCTGCATTCCTACTTATGTGTCACGGCTCCTTCACACTGCCCTTATTAACGTTATTCAGAGGAGGGATTTGGTGAGTTTGCATTTGTGGTTGTGCCATATTCTGTATTCATTTGGACATTTTTTTTTTTAAGATCTGTAACCACAGTTATAGGGCACTGACAACTGCCTCATGAGATTCAATTAAAAAACATCTGCACAGGTCTTAGCAATAGATATTCAATAACTACATTTTTTTCTCTTCTACAACTTGGTTTTTGCTCTTTTTTTTTTTTATGTTATGTGAAGGTTTGAGTTCCCAAAAGAATGATATGATATCATTGCTAAGAGCAGCAGCAGGTTTAGAGGCAGACAACTTGGGTTTAAGTCTGAGCTCCGTCACTTACTAGGTATATGATATTAGGCCAAATATCTGGCTTCTCTATACACCAGATCCTTTACTTGGAATATGAAGATGATAGTATTAACCTCCTTTATTGATGTAAGCATGAGTTAGTGCATGTGAAAATACTTTCCTTCCTTCCTTCTCAGGAAGTTGACTCTGCTGCCCAGGTTGGTCCAAACTTGTGGGTTCTATTGATTCTCCTGCCTCAGTCTCCTGAGCAGCTGGAACTACAGATACATGCTAGTACTCCTGACTAGTATGGTTTCTAACACAGAGTCAGCATCCAAGGGTTAACTGTTGATGATATTTGCTAAATCTACTGTTCCCCTGATTCTTATAGGAAGTTATTTTGGGGGCTTAAAGGCACTGGCCCTGGATAAACATTTGCTTTGATGTGAAATACACACTATTTGGTACATTATGCCAAAGGTAACTGAAAGATGAGTTCTGTTTTCAAACGTGAAAGGCTAACACAAAATTAGGTTTTTCTTTCTTGATATCAGTTGTGTTCCTTTTTTGTCATGGGAGGTGAAAGCAAGAACATTTGTATCCTAACCCACAGGTGGGTTATGTGACCTCATATAAGTTGTTGAAAACCTGGGAAGAATGAGGGAAAGTTACTTTCTACTCTGGAATTCTGTCATTCCTGATTTAATCCCCTATCCTTTTTTTCCTTAAAGAGGCAGAGGATATATTCTTGAGGACTGAGAACTTTTACCTATCTGTGTCTGTTTGGGACTTGAATGACTTCTTATACTTCTTAGCTGCTCACAGTATATTACAGAATACGCTGACTCTCAGCAACCCACCAAGGGTTATTCTCCAGTAAAGTCATGGAAGGAATGTAACCCCTTTCCCCCAATCTTCCCTCATTTAAATCAACAAATTCTTAAGGGGTATTCCATCTTGTGTCAGTTAAATTTTTTTGGTGCTAGCAGAGAATGAGAGAGGCCAGGTCCCAGCCCTCATGGAATTTTCATTCTAACAGGAAAGAAGGAATAAGATGAATTCAGATCCTGATAAATGTGGAGGAAACTAAATGGTGCCAAGGGTGGGCCAAGATGGGTGGGAAAGTGTGATTGAGGGGGAAATGGTTTATCTAAAGTTTGAGCTTAAGATGCAGACAGTTTGAAGTTCTATGGTTAAAAGTATTTGGGTACCAAAAACAAAAAAACAAAACAACAACAACAACAACAAAATTTGGGACTGGAAAGAGCTATGCAAGGCCCTCAAATGTGATGAGACCAGGTCTGCTTCAGACAGGGGAAAGAATGCCAATGTGAATTAACACATGGAATTAAAACTGGGAGTAATGAGTGGAAGGTTCAGAGGTTGGCAGAGGAAGCTCAGTGGTTCTCAGATTTTAGCATGCATCTAAAATCATTTGGAGAGTTGTCAAATATGGCAGAGGCCCTCCCCCTGTGCTTTTGATTTTGTGGGTCTGGGGTAGGGGCTGAAAATTTGCATTTCTAAGGTTACAGGAACTGTTACTGGTACACTGAAACCACATGGACAGGTCATTTGGGGTCTCCTTAAACCCATACATTTTGGATGTATTATCAGTG
Organism: Ictidomys tridecemlineatus; assembly: GCF_052094955.1. Taxonomy (NCBI): domain Eukaryota; kingdom Metazoa; phylum Chordata; class Mammalia; order Rodentia; family Sciuridae; genus Ictidomys; species Ictidomys tridecemlineatus. Next base: position 134,115,968 of record NC_135483.1, on the reverse strand, counting down.
GATTGGAAGGCTGGTGAAAAATAAGAGAGATGATGTGATTTGATTTACATATTAGAAAATCACTTTATGGCCGAGGAATGAATTTCAAGAGACAGAAGTAAATGATTGGAACAGTCCAGGCAAGAGATGGTGGCTTAATTGCCAGGGTGGTAGCAGAGAATCCAAAGAAAAGAATACAGGTTCAGGATATGTCTTAGAGGTAAGAGCCTAAGAGATTTGGTAACGGATTACAAGTAGGAAATCGGGAACTAAGAAGAATTCAGTGTATGCCTAGGAGTTTTACCTGAGTTATGTGGGTGATTGGCGGTGCAGAGAGAGGGAATTAATGAAGGATGTGTATGTAAGAATGAGGTTTGGAGGTAGAGAGAAGAATCGAGGGGTTTGGTTATATAAATTTTGAGATACCTGTGGGACCTCCAAATGGATATGACCATGAGAATTTTGGGCAAGTGTGTCGGAGCTCAGTAAACAAGTCAGAGTTGGAGGTGGGAATTGGAGAGAGAGCCATCCATAAAAATAGATGATATCTGAAGCCATCTGGCTTGATGAAATCACCTGGAGGCATGTGGAAAAAGAAAATAGCCCAAAAGGGACCCCAGGGTGCTCCAACCTTGAGCAGCCATGCAGAGAGATAAGGTAGTGTGGAGGATGAGGAATGCTAGTGAGGAATGAAGACAGATTGTGCTGTCACATGAAGAGCCCAGGAAAGAATCCTCAGTAGAGGGCTTGGGCAGTTGTGAAATGGTGTTCCATGCGACTGAGATGACAAAGACAATTTTGCGATTTTTGGAGCCACCTAGGTCATAGTGATCTTAACAAGAGAAACATTGGTTGAGTCATATAACATGACGCAGATTTGAAAAGTGACTCACCAAGAAAAGGGAGCTTTGTGGTTCTTAATTGGACTCCCTTAAGAGCATAGTGTTAGGCCCACCTAGGAGCGAACTTGAACTAAATCTTCCCTCGTTTCATTATACCCAGATAGAGAAATAGAAATTTCAAGAAATTGGTCTCCATCTGACAGTTGAAATATATAGTTTAGGGCCTGTGAAACATTACCAGTTACTTTGAAGGACTGCCTTATCAATGCTGACCACAGTGAATCTGGTTTGATAGAGGGTGGCTGTTGACTTTCTTTTTGGTTCAGAGACCATAATGCTTAAAAGGTTACTGTTTTGGCAGCCCAGACTAAGATAGTGCATGCCTATAATCTCAGCAACTCGGGAGGATGAGGCAGGAGGATCAAAAGTTCCTGGCCAGCCCAGCAACTTAGTGAGGCCCTAAGCAACTCCGCAAGACCCTGTCTGAAAAACTGAAAAGGATCAGGATGTAACTCTGTTTTAGAGCACCCTTGGGTTCTGCCCGCGGTGATGAAAACAAAGCTATTTTAAGAACATAATTTGATTTTTATATTTTTGTCTTTTATACTGAAGCTGCATTTTGTATTCTATTTCTAAGTGAATTTAAGAATCCTATAAAAATCTGTTAAATATAGGAACAGTGAGGTACGATTGAGTCTCATCCAGTTTCCAATTAAGGACATACTGTGTCTCAGGTAATGTTTTATTCTTTTTTGTTGTTTGTTTTCGTTTTAAACCCAGAAGAGATTTGATTATAATTCTGTGTTGTTGAACTTCTTTTGTTTCCTCCGTTTTAAGGATCTGTAATGATGTGATGATCTCAGTGTACACTGGATTTTGAAGTACTGTGTAAATCAAAATGATAAAAGACCAATAACAGTAATGGGGTACCAGTGGAATTCTGAGTTAAATAAGGTTTTGGTATTTTTTAAATGTTTTAGGACATTTAAAGTAGAATGTTAGAGAGCAGGGACCTGCAGAAAAACTGAGACCCTGAAGACCCCTTCTTCAAACCCAATTCTTGTAATTATGCTAGAAAGATTTCAGACATGCTGTGCAGAATAATCATAAATTTATTAGAAGGAATAAGAAAGGGGAAAGAGGGATAAGGAGCCCCTCCTGCCCTCCAGTTTCCAGAGAGTGCTGCCCAGGTCCATCTCTTGACTTCTGGCTGACCACATGAGAATTGCATGAATCACCACCAAGAGAGGATGGTGTGGTGCTCAGAGTTGAAGATCTCTCTCTCTCTCTTTCCCTCTCTCTTCCCTTCTCTCTCTCTCTCTTCCCCTCTCTCTCTCCTCTCTCTCTCTCTCTCTCTCTCTCTCTCTCTCTCTCTCTCTCTCTCTCTCTCTCTCTCTCTCTCTCTCGTTACCAGGGATTGAACTCAGGGGTATTGGACCATTGAGCCACATCCCCAGCCCTATTTTGTATTTTATTTAGAGACAGAGTCTCACTGAATTGCTTAGCACCTCGCTTTTGCTGAGGCTGCCACAGCCTCCTAAGCTGCTAGGATTTCAGGGGTGTGCCACCATGCTCAACCAGAGTTGGGGATCTTAAGGAAATTTAATCTCCCAGGTTTTGCCTCAATTTCCTGCCTCCTTAACCTGTTCATTACTATTTAAATAGCCCTCAGCAAGCTTTCTTTGTGAGGGTCTTGATATTTTAGTTGCCAGTGATGGTTTCCTGGGATGCTGGAGAGTCTAGCCCACCTGGTAGGATGTGACATGATCCTGAAACAATAGTTTATCTTAGGAGATGTAAGGAGGCGAGTTGTTTGTTTTTCTGGCAGTGGGGATTAAACCCCGGGGGGAATTTTCCACTAAGCTATATTCTCAGTTCTTTCTGGTTTTTATTTGGCGTGGGGTCACGGGGTCTTGATAAATTGCTTTGGGATTGCGTAAGTTGTTGAGGCTGACTTCAAACTTTCCATCCTCCTGCCTCCATGTCCCAAATTGCTGGCATTACAAGGGTGCATGGCACTCTACCCAGTGGGAGGTTTTAACATATGAGGCCCCCATCTTTCAGGTGCTTATCTGTTAGATAAGATTTCCTATGGTTTTCAATTGCCCTTCTTCCCTTCTCATCTTTTTCCAGCTCACCCATTCATGAGGTGACTAGTTACCCAATCCTAATAGTGACATTTAATTTAATTTTGTTATTGTATCAAACCATCTAATTCAAACATTAGGAATACTGGGAGACATGAGAAACGTATTTAAAAGATTTTGCTGGTGAATAAATGGCCACTTAAGTTAGAAGCTTAATGCTTCTTAGAATTCAGGGCAAATCCTGGCCTCAGCCTTGTATTCTTTTCCTTAGATTAGACTGTGGAGGAAGCAAATGAGGTAGACTCTTTCCTAATTTTGATGTGAATGGGTCACCATTGAGAGTCTATGGTTGATCCTATAGGTTCTGCTTATCCAAATTCTTCTTTCAAGAGCCGAGTCTCTCCCTTAAAGCACACCTGGACTCCTGCCTCCCACCCTATAGGGAGAGTTTGAGCTGACTTTCTCTGCTCTGGATCTTCAGTCACCCATCCCTTTCAGAACCTTTGTCTTTTGCTTTGCTCCTTTTGCATGTTTCCTACTGGATTGCTAATTCCTTATGACAGGATCTCCGTCTCATTCTCAGGTACTTTCCACTTTTCAGTACCAAAGGAGTGACAAATGCTTTATTAATTAAGGTCATAATAGGTAAAATTAGTGTTCTTAATAGAAGTCTGATGTAAATAATATTTCAACCAGTGCTTTGTTCTCCTTTTTTTTGTAATAGTCTTATCATTAGTGATTAGAGATGGGTTTTCTTCACACACTCCAAGTGCTTTAGGACGGGAGATAGCAACACACACAGAACGTCAGCACTGTGAGTCAGAGTTCACTGCATGCGCAGTAGAGGGGGGAGACTGCTCCAGGAATTTGACTCAATCCCTGATTAGGTGAAGGGGATGAGGAGGACTTTCCAAGTGAAGACCAGGAAGAGCAAAATGGGGAGATGGTTGTGGAGGATCCTGGGTTTATATTACAGAGATGATAGAATTTTTAGGGATTGGATGTATTTTGTGACAAAGGGGATATTGGATACCAGGAAACTGAAGGAAATTTGATTGACTAGGTGGGAAGACTTGGTAAGTCTTTTAAAATTTATTTTTGTTGCTATTATTAAAGGAATTTTTCTTTCATCATTCTTTCTGGTTAGCTCTTCTTATGGCTACATGGACATGAAAGACTATTAGGGGTTGGGTTGTGGTTCAGTGGTATAGTGCTCACCTAGCATGCGTTAGGCACTGGGTTTGATCCTCAGCACCACATAAAAATGAACTAAAGATATTGTGTTTTCATCTACAACTAATAAATATGTTTTTTAAAAGACTATTACTTATTATGGAGTACAGAAAAAATTTTAAATGCCTCCCTTCTAGTGTTTAGATGCTTCGAAACAATAACAAAATTGAATTTTATTTTCCCTATACCAAGCCAAAGGTATAGGGAAAATAAAAAGTCTAGGTTGATTGTTCAAATTTAAACATAACAATCAACATGAATTGTGGAATGATAAAAGACCAATAACCGTATTGGGGTACCAGTGGGATTCTGAGCGGAATTCCAGTGGAATTCACTGATTTCTCATTCTCCTTTGACTGCTCTGTGGCATTTTACCCAACTCTTGAATTCTAAAGAAGTACTGGAGTTTTTTAATATTTATTTTTTAGTTGTAGCTGGACACACAATATCTTTATTTCATTTTTATGTGGTGCTGAGGATCAAACCCAGTGCTTCATGCATGCTAGGTGACCACTCTACCACTGAGCCACAACCCCAGCCCAGTACTGTTTTTCTTTATGGCTCCACTTGGTTTCCTCCTCTTGAAATGTCCATTATTTCTAATCTTACTGTGTGTTTCAATTCATTCTCCCAAATCCAGTTTGTTTCCCATCTGTAAAACATTTATGAATTCTTAGGAAAATCGAGTTCTCTTCTCATGACTTTCAGTTGTCCATCTGCATACCTATTGTAAATCAGTCACCAAACTTAATGGTAATTTTATATATGTTTGTCAGTCCATCAAAGATCTTTATAACTTAATCTTCTTCAAGGAAATAAATTACATTCTTGGTATGCGGTGATGAATATATTTATTGAATGGAATAGAGGCAAATATAAAATATGTTTTTAGGGAAAAGCAATTTCTCTTCCTTTGCCAATCCCTAGTAAACTAATGGTTAACATTTTGGTGTGTTTCTTTATGTATGTTAAAGCAATTTCTCTTCCTTTGCCAATCCCTAGTAAACTAATGGTTAACATTTTGGTGTGTTTCTTTATGTATGTGAAAAATCTTTGTATACATTTTGGTTTTTATAAAATCAAATCATGCTAGAAAGTTACTTTTTAATATAGATCATATTTTATATTTTTATTTATATTTTAGGAGGAAACCAAAAGCCAAGGCACCACTTCCTCCAGCAGAGATCAAATACATGGATGCCTCTTCAGTTGAGAATTCAGTGGGATCTGCTGCATTCATCATGGAGCAGAAAGAAAACATGATAGATAAAGACATTGAACTCTCCGTGGTTCTACCTGGGGATATTATCAAATCTACTACTGTTCATGGCAGGTATGCTGCAGAAAATAAAGTACTAGGACTTCCTTTTTATTTATTTATTTTTAATTGTGATTCTGGGGATGGAACCAGGGGCCCTCTATCACTGAGCCACATCCTGAGCCCTTATTATTATTATTATATGTTTCTGAATCTTTCTAAGTTTCTGAGGGTCTTGATATGTTGCTGACACTGCCCTTGAACTTTCGATCCTCTTGCTTCAGCCTCTTTAGTAGCTGGGATTATGGGCATATGCCACCGTACCTCGTACTGTGACACGTATCTTGATGTTTTTGTCTTTAAACATTTCCTTCATAACTGAATGAAGGAAAAATGTTAAAGCATTTTTCTTTAACAAAGTAAATTCTAACAGGGTAATACAATTTTTCTGCCAATGTTTTAATATCAATGCTATGAATTCCAACTCAGTAGAGTGACTTTTAGAATTTGGAATTTTAACTTGTTATTGAATAAGTTTTTTAAAATAATTCTTTCCTAGAGAAATCACTTATACTGATTTTGTAAGTTAAGCTGATAAAGCCAGTGATCTGAAAGAAAACCTGTCTTCTCCTTCCCTATATTGTTCTTCCCACTTTAAGCTGCTGCTTTGATTTTTGCAGATGTTTCCATTATTTTAAAATGTAATTATTTATTAATAGGCCAATCTATCTGTAAAATTAAGATTTTGAAAAATTTTCATTGATTTGATTTAATTAGCTAAAAAATATGAGTTAAATAGAAATGTAAAATCAAATTTTAAGCCAGCGAGAAGTGAGAAGGTGATTTATGAGGCTGGTAGCTTTGAATACCTGCATAAATGTTGGAAATATGGAACAAAGCCAAGTGTAATTTTCCATTTCATTATGAAGTGGAAACTTACATAAATGAACTGTATCCTTGATCTTGTTCTACCTTTTACCTTTAGCTGCTCATTGTATCCAGGAGTACTTTTTAGAATGAAAACTGTATTCACCTTAGTACAAGTGAGTGTGTATATATCTAGGAATCTACAAATCTATGGAAAACAAAAGAGTATTTTTTTTTGAGTATTGCATTCTTATTTCCAGTTTTGTCCAGAAAACTCATTCAAAATAACCTTAAGATTTATTAAAGTCATATGTAACTTTACAAATTATTTAAAATAGATGAAATATAATAGTTCAGCTTTAGCAAATTAAACATAGTATTAATTAAATCTGAGTAAGTTGCATTTTTACCATTGTATGTAGTGAAAGTAGGTCTACAGCTCATACATGAAACCCTATTTGCAAGGTTGCAAGACCTGTGAATGTCCATGGTGGGATCTTGCCTGCACCTGCATTTTGGCTTCTTGGTGAGGAAAGCATCTTGGAAATTGGAGACAATGGCCATCATCTAAAATATTATTGTTACTCTAGTTTTAAAGCAGTAATAAGAATGGATATTACTAAGCATAATAAAGACAATTCCTCTATTTTTCCATGAATTCAAAGTAAGTTAAAAAAAAAAGAGAAAGAAAAACATTTTTTCTAGTTCTTCACTGCCACTTACGGTAACACCAATGAGCCTCCATATTTGTCCTTGGGTGTACCTGTTATCTCTATATGTTGCTGTCTTTTCTAATGTCTATCAATCAGTTTCTGAGATCTTTAGATTTTATTCTTTTTAAGCTTAGTGACTTCAATATCACAATGGTTTCCCCTCGGTCCTGCTGCCCCTAACAGTTATCTTAGACTTTCTTTACACTGCCTTTAACTCTGGGAACCTCCATCCATGGTCGATTTGCCCTGCACCAGGGGATGGTGGCATTGCATCACTTTATAAAACTGTCCCATTACTAAGATGTTAGGTTCCTTCCTCAATGTTTTAACATGTAGCTTGTCTGCTTCTTGCTTGCGCCTCACTTTCAAGTCAAATTTATGTCCTTTTTAAATGTTGTTGCTTTTTGTTCATATCCATATTTTCTTTGTCTAACAGACAGGTTCTGCAACAGGCATTTGTCCTGCATTTGTACTCACCAGGACCCTAGACTCTTCTCACCCTTTTCTTGCCCTTGCAGCATGGTTGGGTCCTAACTCCTCAAACTTGAGTAATTTTCCATCAACCAACTTTGTATTTCTGGGCCACCAATTGTTGAATTGCTGCAGTTTTCTTATCTGCACACATGTATTATGCCTGAATTGTTAGGATTAAAAAAGACATCATATATTGATAGGATTAAATGTAATACTATCAGTGCTTGGCACATGTTGATTCCCTGTGTGTTTGTGTGTTTTGCCTATGGCTGGGGATCAAACCCAGGGCCTCATGCATGCTAGGCAGACATGTGCTCTACCACTGACCTACATCATCAGCCTGCTTTCTCCTCCATTTTCTATTGGGAGTTGCTTTTCTTCACCCTGGGATCATTCCATTTACCTAAACCCACAGATTAATCTGACTAAAGCACCTCTCAGTTTGTGAGACTACCTTTGATAAAAGACTGCAAGGGACAGCAATTTGATACCATAATAAGGAAGTCTAATCTACCAAGTGTGGAGATTGGTTCATGTGATTTTTCTTCTCCTCTGACATTATGTAGGCTTTTGCTTCACTATGTCCTTTGTGTAGCTTAAGCCCACATGATTCTTTGTTCTTCTATGGTGCTTTGCCATTTTCATCTCTATACCTTTATGAACATCTGCTCCACCCCCATGGAACTTACCATCCTCATTTTCTCCAGTTAGCTTATGTAGCTCAAATGCCACTTTTTATATAAAGGCTCCCTGATGTCTCCAGAATCACTTGTTAGCTCTGGCTTCAAGAATCTTCTGACTTGATACTGGGGTTTTCATATACTGTCCTTTGTATGCATTTTCTTTTTGAGTAAACCATATGGGCCATGAGAGGATGTCATTCCTTTTCTTCAAAATGCTTAACAGTTTCTTACAATGTATGAGGCACTTAATAAATTCATTAGAATAAATAAATAAATAAATCCTTACATGTAGTTGCTTTTCCAAAATCTTTTAAGGAAAGATATATTCTCCAGGTAGAGAATGAAGTAGGCATGCCTGGGATTGGAATGTCTGATTTTTTTTTTTTTCCATTTTAAAATTTTTGTTTAGGACTGAGAAATTTTTCTCGGGTTAGAATTCAGTCGATATCAGTGTATTTACCATAAGGTTTGACTTAGCAGCTTGGTTTCTAATAGTTTTATTACCTAGGAAGATTCCATGAGTAATTTTCTTTATTAAGTGTTCATGTGTGATTCTGATTATCTCAGGAGTATGATTCTGAGATAGCTTTAGGAATGTGAGTCTAGATGTTATAGAGTACAATTTGGGATATTCCAAGAGTGTAATTTGCTGGATTAGAGATGTGATTTGGGAGATTTTAAGAGCATGATTAGGGCTGTCTTGAAAGTCGCAGCTACTGCTGATCTGTTGTTTAAAGAAGTGCTTAACAGAACAAGAAGAAATGTTCAGACAGAGACAGATATTCTATTGCTGAAAAATATTAGCTAATTAATGTGAAGACTGATAATGACAAAGATAAATTTCTTATGACTTTTTACTATAAAAGAAATAGGAAAAATATCTACAGAATGAGAAAAGAATTTGGTGGACGACTAGGGGAAGCTAATTTTAAACAAGCTTAAATGCATGAGAGCTTTTTAGATCAGAGACTCTGAAGGGCCTCTAATATAATTTTAAGAGAGAGAGAATTTTTTAATATTTATCTTTTAGTTTTCGGTAGACACATCATCTTCATTTTATGTGGTGCTGAGGATCGAATACAGCGCCCTGCACATGCCAGGCAAGCGCGCTACTGCTTGAGCCACATCCCTAGCCCTCTAATATAAATTTTTGAGACTAACTTTTCTGAATTTATTTAAATGTTCCTTATATGTTTATTTTAATGATATTGATTATGTACTTGCTGTGAAAATAGTATTAATATTACATTGAAATATGTAGTTAGAATCCTTCAAATATATATTTTGATCACTTTTCAGAATTTTTTTCATCAAAAATTAATTCTTAAGAGAGAATTTTAGAACTTTCCCACGATTTCTTGGGTGTTTCATGCAGAGGGCCCTCCAGAACGTTCCATTCAAGGAAATGCAAGTACACAGCATTATCTTCAGAAGAATGCCCTTGCTTTTATCTTGATTTTCACCAGAAGTTTACTCAGATTTGGGAACACAATAAGGTTGGAGGTACTAATAGATAATGCTCAAGGGAAACTAAAAGCATATTATCCCAAATTAGGTTGGTAGCCTTCTGCTTGTTCAACAACATTTGCAACAAGAGGCTAGAAGTCATGCTGTCTGCCATCTTGTTTTTGTGATCCTGCTCTCACATTGATGTCCACTGCAGTGCTGGGTTGCAAATGCTTGAACATTGCTGTCTGATGATCTCATGGATGACTGAAGGAAGGAGGAATTAAAGCATTTTGTTTATATTTAACTTCACTGTAGTATAGAAAGATGTGTGTGTGTGTGTGTGTGTGTGTGTGTGTGTGTGTGTGTGTGTGTCTGTGTCTGTGTCTGTCTGTCTGTCTACATACTGGTAAATTACCTTTTTCACCAAAACAGTTCTTAATTTATTTAAAAGTGAATGTTAAAAAATATGGCTGTTATAGACAAATTGCCTAGAGGCTTTCCCCCTCAGAAATTTCTGCTAGTATTTGGAAAAAGTTAATTTTTAGAAAAATGTAGTTTACAGCCTAAACTAATATAAACACTACAGAAAATAAGGGAATATGTGGGTATGTTTATATTATTCTAGATCCTCATGGTTATGTTTCTGCTTGGTATGTAATTATTACTCACTGAATAAGCCTTAGTTCATTTTCCCTATGGGATGTATTTTTGAAGCAAAATGTTGAGTTTGGAAAATTCGATAAAAATTTGACATTAATCTTTTTTAGCCTATAGGGAGAACATTCATGGCTAAACTAGCATACAATAGAGGAAAGGAAAAAAACATCATATATAAAAGAGAAGGATATTTTTCTCTTTTTTCATACATAGAAATTTGTTTTGGCTTAAGCAAAATTGAGGATATCATATATGAAAACACAAGAACACGTAGAACTTGAAGCTTTAAGTTCCAACTAGAAATTACAGGTTCCTTCATGACTTTCTGTGTGATTTCAAACAAGTCACCTCACTTCTCTGAGCTCTTCCTTTAAAATGACCCAGAGACATATTGTACATGGTTGGTAGGTACCCTGATTTACAGGTTCAGTACCACCAGCAGTTTTGACTGGCACTGGGTAGGTCAGCTATGGAACTCAGGAGCATTTTATATGGAGTACATCGCCACCTATTGGCAACAAGTAGACTTAAAAATGACAAGATAATAACTACTGCATCATTGAAGGGCCTTTTTGTTAAAACAGGACAAAGCAGTAATACAATAGCAAGGAACTTAGAAGAATTGAAAAAGTTCAATCATTTATTGAAAAGTGCCAAGTGATGACAGATATGTGGCAAATACATGTCTATAACAGGTTAATTTTTAAAAACAATACTAAATATATACATATAAAACTATATTCATGTTCATAGCTACAAGAATACTTAAATCTGGGGTTAGAGTCTTATGCAGTCATTGCTTCTGAAAAGAAAATTTGGAATTTTAACTATTAAAGTATTTTAGTGTAAGAGCACTGTAGGCGTTTTTAATTGGTGGGACTGAAAAATGCTGTAATTAGTCTCTGTTACTGCCCTGTTATCCCCTACAGCCCCCAAGCCTCTGTTGGTTGAGGGCTCTGCTGGCTTGAGAATGAGGTGGCAGACAGATCACATATGTCCTCAGAATGCTGTTCCCAGAAGGGCTACCCTCTTCCCTTTCAGGGCATGTATGCCTTGTAACGCCTTGTAACAATGAGTCTTCTTAATTTTAGCTTTCAATTTTTTATGATAAAAATTCGATAGTTGGACATTTTAGGAAGTTGGGAAATACAAGTAAGTCCCCTAAATTAAAAATATGATGCAATTATTGACTAGGCAGATTACAACTATTAACTATTTTTTTATTTACATACACATGTGCGTACATACACCCGTATATACACTGCAGATTTTTTTTACGCCAATATGGCATTATATTGTGCAATCTATTTTATGACCTCTTTTGTTCAGTTAATGACTCACAACTTCCATGTCAATAACATTTCATCCTTTGTATTCAAATTGCCCCTATTGTCATTAGATGTATTTGTAGTATTTTTGTTTTCATAAGGGTGTGTATGCAGATAGGTTTAGCAGATAAGTTCTTAAAGTATTTATGAAGGTAACTATTAATCTCTAAATATCAAATTCAAGATAAATGACCAGGTAGAGTCCAGGTAGAGTGATGTTTGAAGATTTTTTTTTCAAGTTTTAGTAATATTCTGTGTTTACTAATAGATATAAGATTTTTTTATCAGTTTAGTTATGGTCTTATTTGTGAGCTTCAAATTTTAATTCTTTGTGTTACTTTCTTTAAAATATTCCTTGTAGCATAGTTTAAATCATTATCAACTTTGGGATTAGGTGTGTGTTTTTGTCAGTTCCACTTCATTTCTTGTACACATGGAGAGTCGGGGACAACTACTTCATCCTGAACTAGGAGGGATGAGAAGACATGGCTCAACATCAGGAACATTTAATAATGTCCAAACTATTGTTTGTAAGTCTGATTGGGTTTTTAGCCTGCATTTATAAGGGATTTGGACTCAACTCAGTTTTGAGGATTTAATGAAAATGTGTAAAATATATTGCTAGATACTGGGAAAGAGTTAAAGAATCATAGTAAAAAAGAATTGTTATTTAAAGATAATTATCAGATGCGTGAATCCATCTCTTTGCAATAAGTCCTTATCATTATGCATTCCCATGTTCCTCGAATAGTCCCCATTGGCACTTGGTATCCCCTTGAATAGTCCCCATTGGCATTACTAATGGTGCCCCCTTTTGCTCCTAGGTGTGTCCTAGTGAGGATAAGTTGCGGAGCTATCCTACTGGCAAATGACCTTGTTTAATACTTGCCGTGTTTCTAAATTCACTGAAGTAGTTTTTTGCTATACCTTGTTGTTCTCAAAGCTGTTTATTGAATCATGATATGTATTTTTTGATTCAGAGTTAGATCTTTTAAACACAGAAATGGAAGACTTATCCTAACCTTAGGTAACAAAACTAGGGCAAGATTTCCACCACCATGTGTCATGAATGCGTAAAGGGTCATAGAGGGATTAGGAGTAATGCAGTGGAAGTCATTAATCTGTAAAGTAAAATTTATAGCAGACATCCTATTCCAAACCATCTATGCTGTGCTGATGGGCAATACTTGAGGTACCATAGGATTAAAATGTAGCTGAAGGAATACTGCATTGGGGAGTCAGGAAATTCTAATCCTAACTGTGCTCTGAACTCTGTACGTAGGCTGGTCATGTAACCTCTCAAATCTTAGTTGCTCCATTCATAAACTGAGAAGTTTTCATGGGGGTTGTGAGCTCAAATGAGATAATAGATCTGAATCTCTAATACAAAGGACTGTTATTTATTTCTAAAGGGAGTGGGAAATCCAATAGGGATTTCTTCATTTCAAAGAAGAAATCTGAAAATAAATAGCCTTCCAGAATATTATGATTTTGCAAGAGGTAAACAGAAGTTAATACCACACAAACCTGTTAAATAATACATTGAACTACAGTTCAAAGCAATATGGTAATAAGAACAAGGGAAAGACTGAGACATAGTTGAGGAAGTGATGATCAAGTTCATACACTCTACTTTTAATAATTTGCCTCAGCTTTCTATTTGGAATGCTGGGGTGCACTGCTATCTCAGGGAATAGGAGGACAGGCATCTTCCCTGTGGTGATCCATGGTAGATCTCTTAGCCAGCTGCTGTCGGGCACTTATCATCATGATCTAAGATATTGTCTTAGGCAGAAGTAGTTTGGCATACAGGTAGAAAATTCTCAACTCCATTCAAGAGATGATTTCATTTTCTGTGGGTGCAATTTGTGAATAGTTGACCCCAGCAGCCATTGAACGCCAGACCTGCTTTAGAAGATGTTGTATTTTGATAGTAGAGCTGAACAGTGAGAAATTTCCATCCTCAAAATATTCTGGTCAGGGTCAACTGTTTCATTTTAGTGCCCAATACTGTAGCTCTAGATAAAAATATCTCGCTTTCAAATGGGTTTGAGACTATGTTTAGAAAGGTCTTGGCCTACTCAATGTTGCTGTCCTACCTTTGTGTGAAGAGGGCATAGCTTCTATTACTCAAATTTGTTGTTAAATAGAAACCAAAGTGTTCTAGTTTTTGTATGTGTTCCTGTGAATCTCCTTTCAACTGCTGTGCTTTTTCATGTGTCAGGTGCTGTAGAGACGCCAGTTGTACATTGTTTGCTCTGTGTCTTGAACACTGAGGTTCAAACAGACTTGCGTTATGAGAAAATAATCACAGATGCCTGTAAACCCCTCCTACAATAGCCTGGACCTACTGAATGCCTCATATTAGGTGCTGGGAGTAAGGATTTGCTAAGATGTGGTCCTGTTATAGAGGAATTCCTGTCTAGGTACAAATGGATCCCAGATAGCATCTTGAGCTCACTGTGTCCTGAAGGTCTGGATAAGATTGGCCTGGACCCTTATCCCACTTGCTGTGGAAAGTCCAGTCCCCTTTGTGATCTTATTGTAATTTTAGGGTCACCGCTGGCTCTGACTTATTTTGTATTATGCCTACATAGATTCTTATCTTTTGGTCTCCTTTCTCTTCTTGACTTCACCCCTCCTGAAGTCATGATGACCTTAGCGATGGTGTGTGGTCATCAAAAGGAGAGGTTAGTAAGATTGTCACATAGCAAGCTCTGCACATTTGTGTTTCAGGGATCCTATTGGGCTCTTGCAGCAATGTTGCCACTTTTTGATGTCCCTGCAATCCGACCTCTGCACTGGCTCAGTCCTCTTTCTAATTCGGTGTCCTCTTCCTACTTTAATCCCACTAGCTCACTACAAAATAAATGTGGACTCTGACTTATCTGAGCCACTACCATCTCCCACCTAAATTTTGGCAATACTCTTGTATGTAACTGCTTCTCCTGGCTATTCTGAATATAGCGTTCAGAATATAATCTTTTTAAACATAAAGCAGATCACATCACTCCTCAGAACTCTCTCAGGCTTTTTAGTTCACACCATAAGATCTCAGATCTTTCTGTGAAAGGCCTTTAAGCATAAAATTAGCACCCTGATTTTATTCCTACTGCTTTCACCTTAGCCCACTGGTTTTTGTTTTTTATTTTAATCCCATACAGCACAGTCCTGCCTCAGCGTCTCAGTCATCCAGGCAGAGTTGGGAAATGCAGTTCTTCCAGATATCCCACTCCCTCCAGGCTTCTATTCTAAAGCCATATATTTTTTTTTTTCAGTTTGGACATTCCCTGACCTTTTACTTTTCATCTTGGTATTAATCACTATATGATGTCCCATAGATTGTACATTTTTATTCTCTTCTGTCTGGATTGGTGTTTTGTAAATGGCAGCTTGCCTCAGAAGGGGCTGAGGTGCTGGTCAAAGCACAGGCTGCTGTGCCTCACCACAGGCTCTGATTCAGGCTGGGGCTTGAGAACCTACATTAATTACACGTTTTGAGCACATAGAAATGCACTGGTCCATGGGTCACATTTTGAGAACCAATGTAGTAGAACTACTCTGTCCAAAATGGTAGCCACTCACTACACATGTCTTATAAATTGAATTTAAGTTAAATGAAATTTGAAATTCAATTTGTTAGTCCACCAGCTGTATGGTCACTTATTGGATTGCAAATATTAGAACATTTCCATAACTGCAGAAAGTTCTATTTGACACATTGCTGTAGAATATAAACTACATAAAGGTGGATTTCTTTTCTGCTTTTATTTTTCTCTTTCCCCTAGAGCACAGTCCTCATGTTTATATATAAAGTCAACCTAGAACTTACTTGGTTTAAGAAATAAGGTAGAAACACAAATTTTATATGACTAGTTAGTGTCTCCAGAATCTAAAATACCACTATCGTGCAGTATTAAATTTGTATATGCATTTGTACCTATGGTGGAATTTTCTGGTATGTTGTATTTATTTGAGAATAGGAATATTTTCAGGACAAAATTGGCTTCTGGAATTATCAAAAAGAATTGAACCTGGAATTACAGAATGAGAGAATACACTCAAAAAGATATTCTGTGGTTTTCATTTGGCTTTCAAAGAGGCATTTTTATTTCGGCAGTGTTGAGTTCAAATATTATGATAAAGTCTTATGTCAGCATGTGCTACCAAAGGAAGAAAAATAGCATTAAAATAGGGATTTAAAAAATTGTAATTAGTATTTTTGCCCTGTTAACTTAGTTTATATTTCTAGCAGAGATTCTAAACAACTATATAAAAAGTGAAAGGTATTTGAGTTGCAAGCTTTAGTGTTTTTTCATTTATTACTTGACACATTTGTATAAAGAGAAAACAAATATAATATGCATACATCACCATTTACAGGTAACAGACCACTGTACATTTGATTCACAATGAAAATTCTCCTTCAGTATAATTATTTATAGTTGTTTACTTAGATATTAGCTAATCCATCTTAACTTTATTATCAGTGAAAGCATATTTTTTTACATTCTTTTTTTTTTGCATTTTTTGAGAATCAGTATGTTGCATCAATTGATCTCAAAGTATTGTATTACCAAAAAAACAAATTTTTATAAGGTCAGTGTACTTGTCTCTCTTTGAATGAATTTTAAAGTATACTATCCAAAATACAATCTGGGTAGTCAGAGACAAATTCCATAGTATAACTCTGAGAAGGACACAAAACTCCGAAGTATTACTGCACAAGCATCAAATCAAGATATAGCAGATATATTCTGAGGAATGAAACATATTCTAGAAAATCCTTTGTGTTAAGAGTGTTAAGAAAATTAGTCTTTTATTTATTCTTCTTGTGTGTGTACCAGTGGGATAGTACTGAATGTGGGGGAGGAGGAGGAAAGTGAGGCACCATTAAGAAATGCACCTCTTTCTGGCACGTAGTCTGGCATGGCCTAGGAACTTGTGACAACCACAGAAAGGGGGGTGTGATGAGGGAGTGAACACAGGGGACTGTTTGAAAATTTATATAAAGTGTTGTGTGTCCTCAAGATCCCACAGGGCTGAACAACTGACTCTTCCCCACCTCTGCAGGAAACTCCTTTTCTTGAAAACACTAAGTTTTAGAGACTACAAAATGGGAACTGCTCTTGGGGGAGTGGGGTGAGATGCTATGTGAAAACAGATTTGCTAAGTTTTATGTGGCATACTGAATGCTGAGATTCCTAGCCTCATTTTCCTTTCAAATTTCTGAACACCAGGAGCTAGGTTTTTATCTCTAGTTTTGCTGACATTTATGTTTTCCAGTGGTGGGGAATGGATGGCAACCAGATTACTCTGAAGTGAAGCACATGGACCCCTACCTCCTTCCATAAAAACAGGACTTTTACACAGTGTTGTAGTGCCTTATTATTAAGTGTGAACTAACAGTTAAAGATTGCCAGGCATTAGAGGAGAACACATGATACAAAAGATTTTTTTTTAGTTTTTTTCCTTAGGGCTGACAATTAAGAAAGGCCCAGAGACCACATTGTTCTGTGGATGGTATTAGTGAAAACACAAGTCTATAACATCTGTTGAAAGGGAAGCCAAATATTGAGAAGTGTCCTTAGATCTCAAGTTGGGTATGAAAGTGCCTACAGAAATAGATCCTATATTACCATTAGTATTTTATACTTAGTCACTATTTCAAATGATCTCATACATTTACTTGATTTCTTTTTTATTCTCTAACACAGACACCATAAACTTTTTTCTGTCAAGAGCCAGATAGTAAAAATATTGGACTCCTACTTTAATCTGCACAGTGTAACACAAAAGCAGGTTGAGTCATTATATAAACCAACAGGTGTGGCTATGTTCCAGTAAAACTTCTTTTATAAAAACAGACGGTGGATGTAGTTGACCTGCATGTTGTAGTTGGTCTAGTTCATGTAGTAGAGTTAGATCTATGAGGACAGGTGCACCATAATATTTGTATTGGGATGCAAAGCCTAGGAAATGTTAAACAAATATTTTTGAATGATTTAAGAAATATGTACTCTGTAGGATTTTGCATGCTTCCTTGTAGATACTTACTGTTTTGCAAAGCCAAATAAATTTCTAAAGAAGTGCCTACTAAATTGACTAGTCTTAATTGACTTAATGAGTATTCATCTCCTCCTGAAATTTATAATGCAAAAAATTTTGACGAAAGCATATAGGCAATTGCTAAAGCAACATTAGGATCTAAGTTCTCTTAAATGCTACCTACGATATTTTAACTATTATAATTTTATTTGATAAAACATAGTTAGAATTTTAAGCTGATTTTACAAGTACTATATTGTAGCATTACTTTATCTATTGAAGGCACCTGCCTGTGTGTGTGAAGAATTCTCAAAACAATAGCTAACAGTTAATGAGGTGGTTTTGTGGATCCTATGATCAGCATTACTCTTGTTTTACAGCAAACCAATGATGGACTTGCTGATATTTCTCTGTGCCCAGTATCATTTAAATCCATCAAGCTACACCATTGATCTGCTGTCTGCTGAAAAGAATCACATTAAATTTAAGCCAAACACACCAATAGGAATGTTGGAGGTAGAGCAGGTAATTTTAAAGCCAAAAATTCTGGACAAGAAAAAACCTACACCAATAATACCAGAGGTAAGAATTGCATTTTTGATTTTGATGTCTCATAGCCAACGTATTAAGTTAATCTTTCAGTTATTAGCTCATTCCAAAGGAAATAAAAATTGGCTCTTTAGTCAACTTGAAAATGGTTATTATGTTTTCATGGGCCACAATGTTTAGATTCCAGTTGATTATTGATCCTGTATCAACTAGAATTGGAGGAATACTTTAGATATTGAATGGTTATAAAGTGATTGATAGGCTGTATCAGAGCCTGACAATTATGTACATGCTGGATTTTAAACTATGCTTTTAAAAAATTCTTTGTTTAATGGTAGATTTTAGAATCTTTTAATGAAAATTTACTTAAGAATTTATTATTATATTTTGTTTTCTCTATTTAGTAAGTGGCAGTTGTCATTTAATAATATTGTTATTTATGTTGCACAGTGACTCAGTTTTCCTTAATATATGAATTTTAACAAAGAAGTTTAAACTATAAGGATTCTAAAATAATTAGTTATTAGATTTTTGGTGTGTGTGTGTGTGAGAGAGAGAGATTGTGAGAGAGAGAGAGATTGAGATTGCTGGGGATGGAACTCAAGAAGGCTTTTGCATGCTAGACAAACTCAGCCCCTGAGCAGATCCTCAGTCCTTAATCAATTATTCATTATAAAATTATTCTGTTTGTATAAACAGTGGGGTAGAAGTTTATAGTTTTCATGAATAATCTTTTATTATGAATATTCACAACTTTTACTTCATAAAATATAAAATTTTATATCTTAAATGGATAGTTCATTTACATGTGACTTGAACACATTTATTGTCACATTTCTTCATATTATGAAGTTTTTACAAAGTCAACAGGATTTTTTATAACAAACCATTTTCTTTTGTATGTAATACTGAATATTAAAATATTGGACAAAATTCTTCTGTCTAGGTGCATGTTTACTAGATTTACTTGCTGTTTATTCAGCTGTTAACCTGCTGTTTAAACTACTATGGAAGTAGTTTTATTTATGCTGTTGCATGCACATTATATAAAGGAGCCCCTCAATTATATGTGGTGTCATTATGAATAAATGTCTTTGATATCTACGAACTAGATTATATTTAGTTGCTAAGTTCCTTTTACATAGGATTTAATTTAGTTACATCAAAGTTAGGAGATTCTTAAAGATTTTCAATAATTTTGAATTATTAGCATAGATATATAAATAGGAATACTTTAATAATCTTTACTATATTAAAAATAACCAAACTATAATAATAGTAACAACAAAAACTAATCACAAGAGAAAGTGTACTTTCATAATTTCCTCTGTGGCACATACTGTGCTAAACTCCTTATATGATTTTTCTAATTTATTATGTTTTGAATAGAGAGACACAAATATTCTAGTGGTTTTTCAAAAGATTCCTCTTTTAGTTGAGGCAACTGACAAATGATTCAAAATATAAATATTCCTTAAATAAAGAATAGGATAAAACATGGGTAGTCTCTGTATTATTATATATGCTGTTAATTTTAAAGTAAACAATGTAAAAACAACACTGCACATGAGGTTTTCTCTTCTTTGATTTAAATCTGCTTAATTTATTATACAAGGGTTGTGGATTATTTAATGTGAATTATGTAATCATTCATTTCTTTTGCAGTACTGGGGACTGAATGCAGGACTCTCTGCAATGGAGCTACATCCCCAGTTCTTTTTATTTTTATTTTGAGGCAGGATCTCACCAAGTTGTCAAGGCTGGCTTTGAACTTGTGATCCTCTTGCCTCACCCACCTGAGTAACTGAGATTATAAGGGAGCACCACAAACCTAGCCAATTTAGATTGTTTGATATGCAAACTAATATTTGTTTCTCACAATTTCCTTTAGATATAGGAAATAACATTAATGAAAAAGAGAATAAGAAAGAACTGTTTATAAATATATAATTGTAAATAAGCTCATTATTTTAGACCTTATAGAAAGCTTATTTTAATAAATTATGGTGTAACTCTAGCTTTAATCCATATTTCAGAAAACTGTGAGAGTAGTCATCAATTTCAAGAAAACACAGAAGGCCATAGTGAGAGTCAGTCCACATGCACCCCTTCAGGAACTGGCTCCTGTCATATGTAGCAAGTGTGAGTTTGACCCACTGCACACACTGCTGATGAAAGACTACCATTCCCAGGAGCCCCTCGACTTGACAAAATCTCTCAATGACCTGGGACTGCGGGAGTTATACGCCATGGATATCAGCAGAGGTGAGTTAGGCCTTTCGTTTTACTTATTGAACAAAATATGCATACGTGTGTGTGTGTGTGCTGTGTTTATGTACAGTTGTTCTCAGGTTCATAATGACGAGAGGGAAGTAAATTCATGTTGTTGGGAATAAGAAGAAAACACTAAATAAAAACAAACTCTTGGAAATAAAAAAAATCAATTTAAATATAAAACAACTTGATTTCAGTTACTAAAATAGGAATAAAAACTTTGTAGCTATTATCCACATTTATTTTTTCAAAATTCAACTTAATTCTTTGTGGTTTTAGATTTAAACAAAAAACAAAAATTTACCTGAGAACTCATTGTTTTAATCAAGTGTGAGTTACTGTAGAATTTGTATGAGGTTTTAATTATACAAGTTTGGAAATTTCTTGCCTATTTTTCCCCCCTCTAAGGTCAACATCCACAATAAACTGGCTTATAAAATGAATCAATTTAATTTCAAAATTTTTCCAAACATCTTGCAGTTTTAATCTATAGAAATAATGTTTTGTATTAAAATTTTTGGAGATCTTAGATGATGCTAGTTTGTCTGATATCTTACACACCCAGGCAAACGTATTTATCAAACATGAATATGTCTTACTAGGATAAATAAAACTTTAGTGAAGCAGACAATTACATACTCTGCACAGAGACCTTCAAACATGCTGGTGTTTTAGCATTATATAATTCAGAGACTACTTGCTCAACTCAGTAATGTTTTTTACTTGAATAATCAGCATCTTCACAGTCAATTTACCCTCTTTTGCCCCCTCCTGTAGCCACTTCTGTTACTGCCTTCAATAAGTCATCTCTACAAGGTAAGACACATAAATCAGTAGAAACTATAAATTATAACATGAAATTGGGTATGTTGAAAATAAACTTTTAATTTTTCCCGTTTTCTTAACATTACTAACATACATTTTGTAAGAGATTTTTAACTTAAACTTTGCTTTTATTTCCTAAAAAAATAATTTATATGTTCCCTGTTTTGATCTCTGAATTTAATTATGATAACTTCATTTCAACAAATACTTAAAATTATATCATCCTAAAAGTAGGAGAAAACATAATTCTTACTCTTATATAAGAAAAAGTGATTTTGTTTGGATCTTTATTGAGTACTAATGGTAGTACTTCAATGATATTATAGAAGGATCTTAGATTTTTTTCTGTTGAACAGCTATTGAGAAAAATAATGGTATATTCATAATAGGACTTTTTTGTAGTCATTAGAATCATTTGTGAACATTTTATAACATGGAAAGTGCTTATGCTAAAATTAGCTTTTAAGCATATAAATGTGTTTAATATAATATGAAAAAAACAAATGAAATTTCTGAAAGGAAATAGATAAAATTTTTTAATAGTGTTTACCTTTGGGTAGTTGGACTGTGGTTGACTTTTCATAGTACTTTATGCTATAGTATTTTATAATGAACATGTAATTTTCATAGAGAAAAAACTTTATTAAGAATTGTCTAATAAACTCTGGAAGTTGTTTTCCCCCATTAAAAAGAATAGGCTCAGGTAATTGATTACTCTAATAATTACCAAACTACTTTTAAAAAACTTAATAGCTACACATTCTCTCTTATTGTATTATTTGAATCATTTTTGTTGACTATTTCCAAATTTCCTTTAAAGCACACCGATACTGATACTTTCAATTCCAAGAATTAAGCTCACATTAGTAAATATTTATTATCAATGGCCATCATGAAGGCTAGCCTAATCAAAGGAGATGAAAATTCTTATGACCTTAAATTATATGCTAAGAAATAGAAAGCAGGCATTTTAATTCTGACATACATTGGCTGTCAGTCCAATTATGCAAGCTGATGGGAACAGCCTTACATATCTGGACTTACCTTCCACTTCTATAATAATTTAATAAAACAAAAATTGAAAAAATGGTTTCTGTTCCTTCCAGAAACGGCACTTTTACTTGCACTTGGCTTCTGCTCCTAACTTTGCCACTCTGTATGTATTTAACCCTAAGCAAATTCCATAATCCTTTGTACCTCGTTTTGAAAGTGTTGAATATATAGATTTCTACTATCCCTTCCAGCAATGGAAGTATGTGATTTTACAGATGACTGAATGCTCTGAATAAGATTAAGAAAGCTTCTTTTACAGTGTCTACAGGTCAATCCAAAGTGCTGTAAGTGTCCTCAGCTCTTAGGTTGTTTGGTATCATTGCAAACTATAGTATTTGAGTTGTTTTTTAAAATAGGCTAAAATTTTCCCTTGTCTTAGTGTTTCACTTTGACTTGTAGTGATCCCTACTTTAGGGAAGATGGGTTAACTAGTGCAGAGGATGACAAGATGTCTGGAAAAATCAACATTTGAATTACCCTCTAGGTAAATAAATAAATATTCTCCCAGTATTGGGGATTGACCTCAAGGGTGCTGCACCTTCACTGAGCTACATCCCCAGCCCTTGTTAGAATTGCTTTATTTTGAGGTATGGTCTCACTACATTGCCCAGGTTGGCCTTGAACTTGTGATCCTCCTGCCTCAGTCTCCTCCATAGTTAGGATTGCAGGCATGTGCCACCATGCTTGGCACTCTGGTTATATTTATTGTATTATGCCACCATATGAATTTTCCACCTGTTCTTCTAACTAAACTTAATTGTGTGAGTATATATACTCATTTAGTAGGGGATTCTATCTTAAAATGAAATAGTGGCATAAAAAAAGAAAAACCACAAGTATTATAAAATCTTTAAATAGATATTGGTTTCAGTTTTACCATGTAAAACCTGTGTATCTTTGTGCAAGTTATTCAAAATCTCTGATCACCTGGCTCCTTAGATGTGAATTCGAGTGATAACGTTACTTATATTTCTTTATATCTATAGGGTAAATGCTGGCATTCCTCAAATAAGAAGGGCTCAGAATTATAACTAATGATAACGCCCTCAAAAAGATGTTCTAAGAAGTAAAATGGGTCTATGAAAAATTCTTTAAACATAAAGTCCTATCCACCTGTTCATCATTATTAATTGTTACTATTGTTAGGCTTTTCATGCAAAATGCAGGCTACTTAATTAATATTTGGATTATCAGATATGAGTTTTAATTTGTGGAATATAGTTTTTCTTTAATGTTATCCAGACATATTGCATTAATATTTATTGGTACTATCTTTGCCTTCCTAGAGAAGTCCCTACATTATCATGATTTATTTCATTTATTGAACATTTATGTTAAATAAACATTTAAGAATGTATATTTACTGTGCTCTGCTTTAGCTATATCAAATTTTGACACACAGTGCTTTGTTTTCAATGTTATTGATATTACATTGTGATTTTCTACAAAACCCTTGTTTTTTGTAAAATAATGCTTTTGAAATTTATTCCTGTCCTAATTTTTTTTAATTTGCAATTCGTTTGTTGACAAAACCAGGTCATTTGTTTTATAGTTTGTCTTACTTGGAATTTTGGTGATGTATCCTTGTCACATGTTTCTTTGTCCCCTCTATTTCCTGAAATTTGACTATTAAATCTAGAGCCTTAATCAGGTTTTAGTGACACATCTCTGGCAAGAATATAGTAGCCAGGCATGGTGGCACTCACCTGTAGTTTCAACTACGCTGGAGGCTGAGGGACAAGGATTGGTTGAGCCCCGTAGTCAGCCTGTACAACTTGGGGAGACCCTGCCTCCAAAAAATAGAGAAAAAAGAAAGAAAACTTTGTAGGTATTATTTTTGTGTTACCATTAACAGAGAGTAACATGCTATCATCTTTTCTGATGTTAGCCAACAACAATTATTGTCTGCATCTTAAACAGTAATTGATAAAGGACAATAGGGTATATAAACATTACTTTTAACTGTTTGTTGAGATATTTCTACAAAACAAACTCTCTCATATCAGCAATTTGACTCCCTAGATCAAATTCAGTCAGAAAAGGTCATATGAAAGTGTGATAATTTCTTTCTCTTCACTGAATTTTTAAAAAATAATGGACCTGTTCTCTAGCATAAACATGATGAAGAGTTATTTTCTTAGTATCATTATGAAAGCACAGAATGAAACATATGTGATTTGTTTCAATTTATGGAATCATGACACCAAATTTTTTTCTGATTTTTGCCGTTAGAAACCATCCTGAGTCCCTCTAACATGAACTCCAATAGATTTTCACAGTTTTCTTAATTGTTTCAAGATCATCTTGTGCATTTTTATTACTATTATTATTATCAATATACATCATACAAAGTAATGGGTTTTACTGTGACATTTCCATATATACATGTATCGTATTTTGATCATGTCTACCCTCCATTCTACTTGCTCTTGCTCTTTGCCCACTCCCCAGTGTCCTTCCCCCTTCCCAATAATTCCTTTTCCACTTCAATTCATCGCCTTTCCACTTTTTTACCCTTTGGATAAACACTAAGGAATGGTCTATTTGGGTTTTTTTTTTTTTTTTTTTTTGGTGGTGGTGGTGGGGAGGAGGGAACTAGAGATTGAAGCCAGGGGTACTTAACTATTGAGCCACATCCCCTGTCTATTTATTTTTATTTTGAGACAGGGTCTGACAAAGTTGCTAGGGCCTTGCTTAGTTGCTGAGGCTGGCCTTGAACTTTTGATGCTCCTACTTCAGCTTCCCAAACTGCTGGGATTACAGGTATGCACCACTATGCCCAGCTCTAGTTGGATTTTATGGTAAATCCATTTTTAGTTTTTTTAAGAATCTGTAAACTGTTTTCCATACCAGCTATACTAATTTACATTTTCATCAACAGTTTATACAGGTTCATATTTTTTCCACATTTCAACTAGCATTTGTTATTTTATTTTTTGTTTTTGTTTGTTTATTTATATGATAAGAGCCATTCTGAATATGTTGACGGGCATCTCCATGTAGTTTTTTGTGATTTATTAAGGTTAAAGATATTATTTTTACATATATTTATTGTCTTTTACTTGTATTCTTTTGAGAAATGTCTGTTCAGATCATTGGTCCAATTACTGATTGGAATATTTGTTCTTTCTGAAGATTAATCCTCTGTCAGATGAATAGCTGGCAAAGATTTTCTCCCATTCTATAGATTATCTCTTCAATCTCGGTGTGGTTTCCTTTACTGTGCAGCAGAGTTTTGATTTATGGTAATCCTATTTGTCAATTGTTGCTTTTGTTTCCTGAGATATCAGAGTACTATTCAGGAAATCATTGCCTGTTCCAGTATTTTGAAGTGTTTCCTGTATGTTTTCTTCCAGTAGTTGCAAAGTTTCATGTCTTACGTTAAGATTTTGGTCTATTTTGAGTTGATTTTTCTTCAGAGTGAGAGAAATCTAGTTTTAATCATTTGCATGTGGATATCCAGTTGTCTCAGTACCATTTGTTGAAAAGGCTTTTCTCCAGTGTATGATTCTTGGCACTTTTATTGAGATCAGCTGACTGTAGATGCATGGGTTTATTTCTGGGTCCTCAATTCCTATCTATCTATCTATCTATCTATCTATCTATCTATCTATCTATCTATCTATTTATCTATCTATCTATCTATATTGTAATTGTACTGATAATTGTATTATATGTAAATGGGAAATATTTTTTAAATATTTACTTTTTTAGTTGTAGTTGGACACAGTACCTTTATTTTAATGTGGTAGTGAGGATTGAACCCAGACCTCACATGTGCTAGGCGAGTGCTCTGCCACTAAACCATAACTCCAGCCCCTTTCTATTCTTTTTTGTTGTATCCATATCTATCTGTTTTTATGCCTATACCAGGTTTTTTAAATTAAAATAGCTCTGTAGTATACTTTATTTATTTGTTTGTTTAGTCACTTATTGATTTATTTTTGCATTACAATTCTTAATTCACCTTTATACCACAATTTATCATATCTCTGATTGTATATAAGGTATGTTGACACCAAATTCACATCTTCATACATGCATTTTGTATAATGATGAGGGCCTCTATAGTATATTTTAAAATAAAGGATTACAATGCCTACATCCTTGGTCCTTTTGCTCAGAATGATTTTGACTACTTGTGGTCTTTGTTCATTCCAGATGAATTTTAGGATTTTTTTTTCTATTTCTGTGAAAAACTCTGAAGGATGTCATTGGTATTTTGGTTGTGATTGCATTGAATTTGTAGATGACTTTCAGTACTATGGCTGTCTTAACAATATTAATTCTTCCAATCCATGAACATGGAAGATCTTTACATCTTCTATTCTCTAATCTCTTTCTTCACTACTTTCCAATTTTCACTGTAGCAATCTTTCACCTCCTTGTACAAGAAACACTGATTTCTTTCTCAATCCATTCATTACTGATATATAGAAAAGCTATTGATTTTTGTATGTTTATATTGTATCCCTACTACTTTTCTGAATTTATTTATCAGTTTGAGTCCTTTGGTGGAATCTTTAGGATTTTCTCAGAATAGAATTGTATTATATGCAAATAGGGATAATTCAACATCCTCCTCTCATATTTATATCACTTTATATATTTTTCTTACCTAATTACTCTGGCTAAAATTTCAAGCAATATACTGAATGAAAGGGTTGAGAATAGATACTCTATTTCCTGATTTTAGAGGAAATGCTTTTAGTTTTTCCCCATTCAGAATGATGATGGATATAGGTTTATCATATACAGCTTTTATTATAATAAGGTATCTTCTTTCTATATCTAATTATTCAGAACTTTATCATGAAGGACTGTTGAGTTTTACCAAGGACTTTTTCTGCATCTATTGAGATGATCATGTGATATTTATTCTTGATTATATTTATGTGCTGTATTACATTTATTGATTCATATATATTGAGCCATCATTGCATCCTGGGAATGAAACCAACTTGATCATGATATATGCTCTTTTTAATGTGCTGTTGAATTCCATTGGAAAGTATTTTATTGAGGATATATATCATCTATGTTCATCAGGGACATTGGTCTATAGTTTTCTCTTTTTGTTGTATTCTCATCAATTTTGGAAACAGGGTGATACATTGTAGAATGAGTTTGAAAGGGTTTCTTTCCCTTTTAATTCATGGAATAGTTTGAGGAGCATTGGTGGTAGTTATTTTAAAATCTGGTAAAAATTCATCAATGAATCTGTCTGGTTCTTTTACTGTTTTGTTGGGAAACTCTTTATTACTGCTTCAATCTCATTGCTTATTATTGATCTACTTAGATTTTTTTATGTCCTATTGGTTTGATTGTGGTGGGTCATCTGGGCCCAGAAATTTGTTCATTTCTTCTGGATTTTCCAGTGTATTGGTGTGTAGTTTTACTCAATATTCCTAATGATCCTATGAATTTCAGTGCTATGTGTCATATTATCCTTTTTTCATCTATTTATTTGTTTGGGTTTTCTTTCTTTCTTTCTTTTGGTTTAGCTAAGTTTTTATCAGTTTTGTTTATCTTTTCAAAGAACCAACTTTTAGTTTCATTGATCCTTTCTATTGTTTTTAATCTCAATTTCATTTATTTATATATTCATTATATTTATTCATTTATTTCCTGTTATGATATTTATGATTTGTTTCCTGCTACTGATTTTGGATTTGGTTTGCTCCAGTTTTTCTAATGCCCTGAGAAATATCATTAGATTATTTGTGGTTGCTGTGGTGATTTTTTTAATGTATGTACTCATAGTTAATAAATTACATCTTAATACTGCTTTCATTATACTTCTGAAATGTTGGTAATTATGCCATCCTGGCTGAGTCATATAGAATTGAGTGTATGTCTTAGTTGTGATTATTGATTCTGAGTATATCTTAGTTTAAGTTTCCTATGTTGTGAAACAGGAATATTTGGTTCTTTGAGAATTTGATAAAAGTAGTCCTGAGTGATTCATTTCAGATTATAATGGCAACTTTTATTACTACTTAAGTTTTTATTTATTTTTAAAGTTTTTGGTACTGGGGATTGAACCTAGGAGTGCTTTACCACTGAGTTACCTTCCCAATTACCCCCTCATTTTTTTTTTAATTTTTGAGATGATTTTGCTTAGTTGCTGAAAGTGGCCTTAAACTTGTGATCCTTTTATCTCAGCCTCCTGAGTTGCTGGGATTCTACGCATATACCTCCATGCCTAGCATGTTAGATAAGGTTTTAGAGGGAAAGTAAGAAAAGAAAAACTTGGAAGTGAACATTCAACTCTCTGTACCAAAGTAAGATGACTTTCTTCTTTTTTAGAGTCCTGCCAATTATCACAAAACCTGGACATTATGAAGGAAAAAGAAAATAAAGGATTTTTTAGTTTTTTTCAACGTAATAAGAAAAAGCGGGAGCAAGTAAGTATTTTCTTATGCAATATCTTAAAGAGTCTTCAAATCTTGTATAAAATAAGTGGTTTTTATCTTGAAATTGTATATAGACATTGTCTTTTTCTTATTAGACTGCAAGTGCTCCTGCAACCCCTCTAGTAAATAAGCACCGCCCAACTTTTACAAGGTCCAATACTATTTCCAAACCATATGTTTCAAACACCCTGCCATCGGATGCACCCAAGAAGAGGCGTGCTCCATTGCCTCCAATGCCAGCATCTCAGAGTGCCCCTCAGGACCTTACAAACATCCAGGAGAGGCCAGCTTCTTGTGTGGTGAAATCCACAAGTGTGGAGGAGACTGATAAGGTGAGTAGGTCTGTTTTCTTTTACAGGATGAGACAAGGTTACCTAACTTGTCTTTTTTCACATAGATCCCCAAGAAAGTTAACAGTTATTAATATATAATAACATGAATAAGTACTTAACTAAAATTGGTACTTGGAAAAGATTATATGTAGTTTGATGCAATGAAGAATAAGTTGCTATTTTAAGGAGCTTTTTTTTTTCAAGCAAATAGCTGGTCTATAAACATTAAGTCTTAATGCATATAATACAGATGAAAATGCTTATTTTCAAATGAAAATGTTTTTAAACAACAGTCTTTGTGCTAATTCATGGGCTTCTAAATTGTATATCTTCTTGACCTAATTTTGAGATTCTGCAGAGGAAATACTGGTGTCTACCTATAATCAATACTCTATTTTTCAAAATGAGCCTTTTAATAGAACATACTGTGATTACCTTTATGTGTTCTTATGTTCAAAGCATTGTTCTGTGTATACCTTTTCCTTTAAGCTTTATTTTTATTATTATTCCTTTTTATTGTCTTATTTTTATTCCCCTATTATTATTGGTTCCCTTTAATCCTAAATTTGGGAATCTATTAACAAATAACATTTTATGACTAAGCAATCTGTACATTCTGTAGGCGAATTTTCAAGTAAATGTGATTGAACATAAGATGATGTATTATGTTGCTTGTAATCACACAATGATTTAAATGACTTTGAGAGCAATTTTTATTTCGAAGTATTCAAGACAACAGGTGGTCTTCTCATATCTGGTTGAAGGATTTTATTTCCTCCTCAGAAGTTTAGTAAATTCTAGCCTCAAGAAATGAACTCTTCCCATGCACCTAATATGCGTTTGGGTACTTTCTTAATTAAAAAACCCCAGCAACTTGATTATAGTTTTTTGTAAACTATCATGTGTGTCTTTAGGCATAGGAATTTGAATAGAAACACATCTTTAAAGAAATGCTTAATGAAGTTGTTACTTAGAAAATCAACTCTCTTATTTCTATTAAGACTTGTCTAATTTAATGTTTGTGGTATAAAATCTCATAAATCAGGATTTTTTTTTCCTACGATGGAGTCATTTTTCTGACAAAGTTTTCCAGGGTTACAGCTTGGTAGTTGAGTGAAGCTTTGCAAAAGAGGTGATCGTTGAGTTTAGTCTTAAAATGAGTGTGGGAGTCCAACAGTCAGGTTGAGGACCCTGTCCAGAGATTTGGATCCTGAATACAATGGCTTGCCTGGGTGTGTGCAAGGAACAGATGGAACCAGCAAGGAAATCTAGAACCAAGTCAGGGTCAAAGACTTCATTTTGTGCTTGTAGCTCCTTTGCATTTCTTCATAGCAAAAAGCATTTTGAGGATTTTTTTTATACTTGTATTTACCCTAAAATTACATCCTAAGTGTGTAAATTATTATACTCTCAAGTAGTTACCAAAGCATCTTTTTCTGTATATAGAAATCATCATAGCCCCTGCTTATAAATCTTTCTTCTGGATATCCTCATTCAATCCATTCCAGTGAACTTCCTTTGTACTTGGATCCCCAGGAGGTCTAGGTTGTCTCTTAAAATTCTGGACTGTGCTACCAGTGACCTCACTGAAAGTTATTTCTTTTGATTCTCGCCCTATGCTCTATGACCACTTGGTGCCCTGTGTTAAGTAATCTTTTTTTAGTATGTTGCCTTTGGCAAACTACACATCTTTATATAATTTTCTAATTATTTTTTCTTTTGATCTGGACATCTGGATAGTTCTTTGATGTATTGTTCAGCAGAACCCAGAATTATTTGTTTTTCCCTAGAGAAGCTGAAGAACCATTTTTTATTTATTCATTACAAAAGTGCATGTATGCAAACACATGACTCTTGGTTGCCTAGGCATCTTAGTGCCTTTTCCTTACATTCCTGGCCATATTTGATGTGAATAGCCACCCTTTGGTCCTGATTTTTCTATCTTCTGCTGCATCTCACTGTGTACCTTAATACCTTGCACAGATCCAGGAGGAGTTAGTTTTTTGTTTGTTTTGTTTTGTTTTTTAAATGGGGATTGAACCAGTGATGCTTTATCACTGAGCAACATCAAAAGCCCTTTTATTTTTAATTTTGAGACAGAGTCTCACTAAGTTGTTGAGGCTGGCTTTGGGCTTGCAATCTTCCTGCCTGAGTCCCTGGGATTACAGGTGTATACCATGGTACCCTGCTAGGAACCAACTTCTTATACTTTAATCCCGTTCTATTTTTATTTTCCTTGCTGTCACTCTTTCACCCATTGTCTGAATTGGAGATACCTGAATTCATGGTTCACTATGTTCACTCTACTTTTTAAGAGGCAGCACATCTGTTCTTTTGTTAAATCCATGGGCTGATAATTTTCACTATGTGATTTTAATAGTGTCCCCCTATGTCCAGGTCCTAAATAAATGAAGTCATATTTAAAACTAGTGTTTTGTGGATGTACTTATGGGTGTAGAGATGTGAGCATCTTGATTTTAAGTTAGACCCAAGTCCACTTGAGTATGCCAATGATGAGTCCAGAGAGAAGGCACTTAAGGTGAAGACAAGGTAGAGATGGTGTCATGCTGCTGCATGCAGCTAAGGAGCACCAGCAGCCAGCAGAAGCCACAGGATCATAGCCTTTCCAGCACCTTGATTTCGGATTTCTGGCCTTCCAAACCATGAAAGAACAACTTTGGGTTGATCTAAGCTACTCAGTCATGGTAATTTGTTATAGCAGTTCTAGGAAACCAATCTATCAGTAACTCCAATTGTAACTCCAATCCTGGTATTCTTCTGGTTGTACCTTGAACTCACTGTTACTTAGTGACTCATTATACCTGTAAACCAGCATATTTAAAACCAAAATCATTTTTTCCCTCCTAGACTGAAAAGCTAAAGATCATCTTTGACTTTTTTTCTTATTCTTTCATATCTACTTAGAAACTAATTCTTCACATAGTCACCCTTCATAATGTCTTCCATTTCCTTTGCTGAAGTCATTCCTAGGAAAATCTAGGCAGACTAAGGTGAGAAATAGCATTGAACTTGTCCTCAGGGATGCTCTATGGAGCACGCTGCCACATTTCTTTTTGTTAATTATCACTTCCCAGTTCAGAAACCTCAGTTTGCTGTGATTGATTTTCTGGGTCTCAAGTTTCTTTACAGACTGATCATAACTTTTAAACCCTTAATCCTCGTCATTTCCAGGATGCTTTTAACTCTGACCACAAGATTTGACTTATTGTCTCATGTGAAATCCTGCTTCCTTTCCTTTCATAATTGAATGGCCCTATTGCACTTACAAAAGAGCATGTATGCACACACATGAATTCTTGGTTGCCTAGGCATCTCAGTGCCTTTTCCTTACATTCATTCCTACTATCCCATTCAGTGGATCCTGTTTTTTTTTTTTAACTTAATGAAGATTTTTTTTTCAGTTTTTAGTATAGAATACTTTTTACTTTCTCTTAACATGTCTCCCTTGTGCCTTTTTATATTTTATGTATATGTTTAGGTAGTATATTCATATATTATATAATGCTAACGATAAAAAGGGGAATACAGTGAAAATCATCCTTTTCTGCTTTGTCCTCAACTAAATTCTTATGCCCAAGGGCAACCAATATTGACAGTTCAAGTCCCTTTCAAGAGATAATGTATGCACATTCAAATCAATACTCATACTACCTATTGTTCTTTTCCCATGGTCATGTGCTACCTATACCATGTTATTCATTACTTTTGGTACTTAATGATTCGTTTTGGATATCCTTATTAGAACATAAAGGGCTTCCCTTGTTTAAAGATTGAATTGGATATAACAGGATTTACTTACCCTGTCATCTAGAGATAAATATTAGGGTTAAATTGTTATTATTTAAAACTTAAAGCTCTGTTAAATTTTCCTTTTGTCCTCTCCCAGCTATAGGGCAGGAATTGTATTCTGCAGCAAAATCCTATAACACTGTAGATATTCAAGAGAATTGGTGGTATAGTACAGAGAATTGATAAACATTAATAAGTAGAGCTTCCACATATCCAAGTATATTATATACAATGAGAATTTGTCATATCACAAAATTTTAGTATTTATTTCATTTTTGTATTTGGTGAATTTTCTGAAACACTTGGATACCATAGGTTGCTTATATTTAGTTTTATAGTAACTGGACGATATGGCTTTTAGCAATGTTTTCTTAAGCTTTTATAGAAAATTCAGAATTTTGACAACCTTATATTTAAAAATCAAGAATGAACAGCTAAAACATTGTATTATATATTACACTGTGCATACAAATATAAGTAACCACTGGATTACATTACTTATATACAAACATTCAGAAAATTCAGCAAAGCATATCAATTACTTAGATTATTGATTACTTGCTAAGGCTGGTCTTGAACTTGCAATCCTCCTGCCTCAGCCTCCTGAGTTACTGGGATTACAGATGCCACCACTTCTGGCTGAACTTTGAATTTTAACAAGTCACTATTTTATGTGATTGAAAGTATAGGCATGTTGGGGAAAATGTAAGTGGAAGAAAAAAATTTTGTACAAATCTGTTCTTAAGTATGCAAAGAATTTTAGATACACTTATATCCTATGATTGTCAAGGTGTGATGCAAACTAAACCACAAGGGTGCGCTGTTTAACAGAAGTACAGTGTTGTAATCTTTTCCATTTTTTTTCTTCCAATCTATACTAAAGCAGAAAGAAAATATTGGAAATATTTACGTTATATTAGAAATACAAATGCTTACTTTGTATGAGTAAAGTGACAGAAAATAGAGTAAGAGAAATGAATATCAGTAATGCCTGACAGTGATTTATAATTAGTAGTTTTATCCATTTTGAGCTTTGAGTTCATTTTAGTGTTCTTTTAAAGTCACTAATACTATGTTTGCCACAGTCAAGGCTTACCAATAAGTTAGTTCATCTGTATCTTGAAAAAAATTGTCAAACACATCTCTTTTATATTTTCTTTGGCTGCCTGTATTTAATAATTTTCCTAATTCCTCTAAGACATTTCTCAATATTGGCAAATTAGGATATTTGGATTGTGTTTTTGGAACTTATACTGAAATTATTCACATTACAGGCTGTTGATTTTCTGAGCTGATTTTGACAACTGATTGTGCAATTTCCAAAGAGGATTCATAAAAGATTAAAATTAGTAAGATAGTCTAAATTTTTCTTGGAATAGTTCTGTACCTAAAATTTTCCCCATTTAAGAATGTATTTTATAGAATACATATTTTACTGTCAATTTCATGTCCTTAAATTTTTCTGTACTTTTTCTCTCATTATTTCAGGCTTCATGTCATTTTCCCTATAAAGGTGGATATATTCCTATCTACAAAAATGTTCATTTGAAAAGAAGAACCTTCCAATTAGAATTTTTCTGGCAGTTTTTAATGAAACTTTTGGAGCATTTTGTGGTTCTAATGATTCAAAATGTCATTTCTGGGATCTATGTGTATACAACAGCCATCAGCTTTTCCACTGACCACTAACATGATATGCCATTTTCTTGGGATATTGAGTTGTGGCTGAAAACACAGTCGAAATAATCTCTAGTGGATATTTCATTTTGTCTCCTTTTGCATTCTGCCACAAACACTCAAAAGATTGAGCAATTGAGACTTTTTGCCATCTAGTATTATGCAAGTGAAATTTAATACCTAGAGTATTCATTTTTAATAAGTGACTTAATTTTTTAAAATATGTGCTGTCTTCATCTTTTACTCACTTTTATACCAATGGCTTACAAGCAGATGATGTATCTGCTTGTATAAGTAGGTATATATTTGTTTTCATTTTACTTAGTTGATTTTAATCCTACTTCTTTTCAGTAGAGTAATTAAGGCTGTACTCTTCTATATGTAAAGTTTGTATTTGTAATCTTTAAGAAATATATCGTTTTTTTTTTAATCCAGATCATCGGGTAACATTTTATTTTCCCCTCCACTCTCCTCTTATCATATAGAAAGTGGACCATACATATCATTCTACAATTGCCTAGGAACAGTGGTTACCATGGTGTTTGCAGTTTGATACATGGAATACAGCTGTCTGTACTTCCAAAAATATGACTGGTTTCAGTAGAGAAATGCACTGGCACAATTTAAAGCATATTTTGTCATTGTGGTTTTCATAAGGTTCATTTCAAGGGTCACAATAACAAAAGCAGTGGTGGTGAATGCTTATATATTGACTATTAATATTCCAGATCAAGTTTAAAGAATATTACCCAGTTAATCTCCACAATAACCCTCTGTATCACTACTTTTTAGTTTTCTGCCCATTTTACTTCTGACCAAAAAGTAAAAAACTATGCTCATTATAAAGTTAAATTTTATTTTTTTTTTCATTTTTTTTTTACTTTTTTTTTTATTGATTGTTCAAAACATTACAGAGCTCAAGACATATCATCTTTCATACATTCGACTCAATTGGGTTTTGAACTCCCCAAATACATAATACAGACTCACTTCTGTTACATACTCACATTTTTACATAATGGCATATTAGTGACTGTTGTATTCTGCTACCTTTCCTATCCCCTACTATCCCCCCTCCCCTCCCCTCCCCTCCAATCTTCCCTCTCTACCTCCTCTACTGTTGTTCAATTCTCTCCCCTTTTTTTCCCCCCACCCCCTTGCCCCTCATAACCTCTTATAATTTTGTGTATCACTGAAGGTCTCCTACCATTTCCATATGTTTTCCCTTCTCTCTTCCTTTCTCTCCGCCCATTCGTCTTAGTTTACTGGTAGTCTTTTCCTCATGCTCTTCCTTCCTGTTCTATTCTTAGTGGCTCTCTTTATATCAAAGAAGACATTTGACATTTGTTTTTTAAGGCTTGGCTAGCTTCACTTAGCATAATCTGCTCTAATGCCATCCATTTCCCTGCAAATTCTATGATTTTGTCGTTTCTTAGTGCTGCATAATACTCCATTGTGTATAGCTGCCACAATTTTTTTATCCACTCATCTATTGAAGGGCATCTAGGTTGGTTCCACAGTCTAGCTATTGTGAATTGTGCTGCTATAATCATTGATGTGGCCGTATCCGTATAGTGTGCTCTTTTAAGGTCCTCAGGGAATAGTCCAAGAAGGGCAATAGCTGGGTCAAATGGTGGATCCATTCCCAGCTTTCCCAGGAATCTCCATACTGCTTTCCAAATTGGCCTCACTATTTTGCAGTCCCACCAGCAGTGAACAAGTGTGCCCTTTTCCCCACATCCTCGCCAACACTTATTGTTGTTTGACTTCATAATGGCTGCCAATCTTACAGGAGTGAAATGGTATCTTAGGGTGGTTTTGATTTGCATTTCTCTGATTGCTAGAGATGGTGAGCATTTTCTCATGTGCTTGTGGATTGATTGTATGTCCTCCTCTGAGAAGTGTCTGTTCAGGTCCTTTGCCCATTTGTTGATTGGATTATTTGTTATCTTATTGTTTAATTTTTTGAGTTCTTTGTACATTCTGGATATTAGGGCTCTATCTGAGGTGTGAGGGGTAAAAATTTGTTCCCAGGATGTAGGCTCTCTATTTACCTCTTTTACTGTTTCTCTTGCTGAGAAAAAACTTTTTAGTTTAAGTAGGTCCCATTTGTTTATTCTTGTTATTAACTCTTGGGCTACGGGCGTTCTATTAAGGAATTTGGAGCCCGACCCCACAATATGTAGATCATAGCCAACTTTTCCTTCTATCAGACGCAGTGTCTCTGTTTTTATATCTAGCTCCTTAATCCATTTTGAGTTAACTTTTGTGGCTGGCGAGAGAAAGGGATTCAATTTCATTTTGTTGCATATGGATTTCCAATTTTCCCAACACCATTTGTTGAAGATGCTATCCTTCCTCCATTGCATGTTTTTAGCCCCTTTATCAAATATAAGATAGTTGTAACTTTGTGGATTAGTCTCTGTGTCCTCTATTCTGTACCATTGGTCCACCTGCCTGTTTTGGTACCAGTACCATGCTGTTTTTGTTACTATTGCTTTGTAGTACAGTTTGAGCTCTGGTATCGCTATACCTCCAGATTCACACTTCCTGCTTAGAATTGCTTTTGCTATTCTGGGTCTTTTGTTTTTCCATATGAATTTCATGATTGCTTTATCTATTTCTACAAGAAATGTCTTTGGGATTCTGATTGGCATCGCATTAAACCTGTAGAGAACTTTGGGTAATATCGCCATTTTGATGATGTTAGTTCTGCCTATTCATGAACAGGGTACATTTTTCCATCTTCTGAGATCTTCTTCTATCTCTCTCTTTAGGGTTCTGTAGTTTTCATTGTATAAATCTTTCACCTCTTTTGTTAGGTTGATTCCCAAGTATCTTATTTTCTTTGAGGATATTGTGAATGGAGTGGTTTTCCTTATTTCCATTTTAGAGGTTTTGTTGCTGATATACAGGAATGCCTTTGATTTGTGCGTGTTGATTTTATATCCTGCCACTTTGCTGAATTCATTTATTAACTCTAGCAGCTTCTTTGTAGATCCTTTTGGGTCTGTTAAGTAAATTATCATGTCATCTGCAAATAGCGATAATTTAATTTCTTCTTTTCCTATTTTTATGCCTTTAATTTCTTTTGTCTGTCTAATTGCTCTGGCTAGTACTTCGAGAACTAAATTGAATAGAAGTGGTGATAGAGGACATCCCTGTCTTGTTCCAGATTTTAGAGGGAATGCCTTCAGTTTTTCTCCGTTTAGGATGATGCTAGCCTGAGGTTTAGCATATATAGCTTTTACAATGTTGAGGTAAGTTCCTGATATCCCTAGTTTTTCTAATGTTTTCAACATAAAGGGATGTTGTATTTTGTCAAATGCTTTTTCTGCATCTATCGAGATGATCATATGGTTCTGGTCTTTAAGCCTATTGATGTGGATAAAGTTAAATTTTAAATGAAAATATTATTCAAAGAACAATGAGTTGTGGGATTAATGTGGATTTCTCTTCCTTATCTATTAATATGCAAAAATGTTGTATCTCTCTAAAATTGCACACGATATTCATAAAACCATATTGAAAATCATCAGTGTTAGGAGGCTTTCTTGACCAGTCCTTGTGGTTCGAAGTTTGCTTAGCCTGTCTGCCATGGTGTATTTTGTACCTCATGGAGAGATTCACCTTTTAGTGGTAATCGGTTTGTGATAACAGAACCCAGGGCAGAGAGAAGCGGGTGTCTTTCCTAGAACCATGGTGATAAGCTTATAGAGGTGAGGCACCGTCTGGAATGAAGCCAGCTATACATCTTTGGTGCATTTTTTGGAATCGACTGAATTGGCCTCAGTTTGTTTAACTGTAGGTGTTTCATTCCCCTACCCTGTCCCTAGAAACATTTCTGCTAAGATGATAACAGAGGACTAGAGTTACCATCATTCCCTATCTTTAAGCTTAATCATGGGCTCTGCACTCTTCTGGTTCATCCTGTCTTTTCCCCACAAGATATACTATTGAGAGAGGCCCTCATCTTTGGGCTTTAACAAAATGTTATAAGCAAAGGATTCTCAATAACAAGAATTGGTTGTATGCTATCTCAGAAAATTGTAGGGCTTATGAAATGAAAATGCATGTTGCTTCAAGAGAAGTATAAAAACATTTTCAGGTCATAACACAAGTTGTAAAATTTGTAAATTTTTTCTTGTTTGCATAGAGAAGGGCTGGAAAAAGAAGTATATTGTTGCAGAACAGGAATTGACGTGGTTTGGAGAATGGTTACATTCTATTCTTGGGCCTATGATTTTTTTTTTTTTTGTCCTTGTCATTTTTTTTCCCCATCATCATCATCTTTATTGAACTTCTGTGTGGCTTGGTTTTCTCCTCTGTAGAATAAGGTTTTGTAACTATGTTCATCAAAGTGTCTTTCAGCTCTAGTATTGTAAAATTATTTTAATCCTTTTATTGTCTATTAAAATTGGACGAAAGGGCTTTGTTGTGGGAAGCTTTGATCAGTGGTAATGGGATGGTGATGCCGACTTCAACTCTGTGAGGATTTATGAAACCTAAACTACAAAAGCAACTTAAGACATTGAATAATGGACATCTTTCTCCCTGGACTCCTGAAGCAGCACATGGGTATCACTAAAAAGTGCTCAAAGACTTAGTTTCATGAAGATGTGTTCAAGTTAATGAAGTTGCTAAGATATTCAAGTTCATTAACTCAATAAAATATTTCATACTATCTCATAGTATTTACTAGGAATATATAAGCTGGAGAAGAATAATGTTGATCTGTCCCTTAAAAATATATATATATAAATTATATATATATATATAATTTATGATAATTTTACAGGATTTCTTAGGTTCTCTCTATTTACCCCACTCCTCCCCACATGTGAAAATAATATTGTAAACAGATAATAAAAAAAACTCCTAATAGATATATTAAATAACATTATTAAAATTAGGCTACTGGTTATATCCCTTAATTCAGTTTTTTCTTTTTGTGTTTTTTAACTCTTATCTAGAATGCATTGATTCCAGTGACCCACATCTTATGATTCACCTAATGATTAATAAGTGACCTAGTAACTAGTGCAAAGCTAGTCCTCAGAGCTAGTCATCAGTCTTTTGAAGACTATTTAATTCTGTTTTCAGCTTTTATTTAGTTTCATTTGAACCAGTGAATTTTGATTTGGATGAGAATTATGGGACATTAACTATCTGGCCTGGTTTTAAACCTGACATTGCCCTTTTTGCTAGAGGATTCTCTTTTTCCTTGTAATGTTTCCCTTTTCACAGAGCACAAAGTTTGGTGATGTGTGTTTCTATTACAGGTGCAGTGGTCACTAATGGCAGACAGACTTATCAGTAGCTTTAACTAAAGTAAATAATTGAATATCTCTAATGATTAACCATAGCAGTTTCTCCTGGTAAATAGAAACCAGTTTTCTCATATTGTAAACCCTTTAGACTTAAAATAATTAAATCTCAACCACTGTTAAAATATATATATGTGTATATACACACACACACACACACACACACACACACACACACACACACACATATATATATATATATATAATTTGACCAAAGGAAATGTATCCTGGTTGTAAAAGATAAATATTTATAAGCAATTCTTTATTTAATTCTTCATGTAAACTTCGCCTGTTAGATTGTTCAAATTTATATACTCTAATGCATATTCATGTACTCATCACCAGCATTTAACAAATTAGTGTTAAATATTTAACTTTTATTAAAGTCCTTCATGGTATGATGAAATAACTTGAAGTGATTAAAGGTAGCGAATTTTAGAACAGTGAATTTGGCTTATGCAGTGGACTAAGCACAGGTTCCTGAACATTGAACACTGTTGGGTTTTAAGATTGATCATAACTGAGATTGATTCCAGTAGGACTTCCACTGCCACTGTCACCAAAAAGAAAGACAGTCTTAAGTACCTCCTTTTTTTTATATCCATGCTTTTCACTTTAACCTTAATAACTATCATGTTTTTATTTTGTTTATGGAATACATTCACATGCTTTAAAACAGAGATGTCATGTAATA
The DNA here is from genome assembly GCF_052094955.1 of Ictidomys tridecemlineatus. Classification (NCBI taxonomy): domain Eukaryota; kingdom Metazoa; phylum Chordata; class Mammalia; order Rodentia; family Sciuridae; genus Ictidomys; species Ictidomys tridecemlineatus. The sequence continues at coordinate 134,075,393 of NC_135483.1, read as the reverse complement.
ACAGCTGATATATATGGAACATGTACTGTGTACTAGGCACCATTTTATATATGATGTGGATCATTTAAGGATCACAGCACCTTTTAACATAGATATGGTTACTTTTTATAGATGAGGAGACTGAAGGTCACAGAGACAGTAAATGGCAAGTTTCCTGGTTCTGCCCCTAGTGTTGACCCCGTAGCTCATTTTGGCCATCACCATTATGGTGGGCTATCTTCCAACATGAAAAACTTCTATGACCTCCCTCTGGTTTAAACAGATTCCCATTCAGCACACTAGGTGATTGAATTCTGATCAGTGCAAAAGTAGGGTTACTCGGAGACTATTGGGAGCACATCCTAAAGGACACAGGAGAATACATTCTAAATGGAAACTGTGTATTACTGTGGTACTTTAGGAAGTCTACTTTCTAGCTGTAAGTATTCCTGTGTTTGGAGCCTTTCCAATCTTTTGTTTTAGGATATATATACAGTATACATATCTGAGTACACACCAGCTTTCTTGGCTATAGTCTAACCAAGAAATACTTAAGTGTTCTAATGTAAATACTCCTCCATCTTTTCCTGCAGACTTTCACCCAAGAGAAGGATATGTTTAGTAGATACAAAACATCTTTTCCTCAAAGACCAAGTACTACTCCAGGTCGTCTTAGTAGTGATATTTTAGTCAATCCCAAAAAACTTCAAATTTGACTTTTAGTAACTTTTTTTGGCTGTTATCTTAGCTGACTGAAGCTCTTTTCTGAGAGTCTCTTTATAAAAACAACTAACCTCTTTTGTATCTCATAGGATGACTAAAAATATAAAGCTATTTCTTAAATGCCATTACTGGTATTACATCACAAAATTTACATTTCTCTTATTAATCTTGTGTTGATTATCTAAACTCAATTCTTATTAATTCAGAACTCCTGCTTTTGGATCATCTTATACCAATTGTTACATTTATATATTGTCTCTTAGCAAGTTTTCACTATTAATCATAGGATGGAATCTAGTTATGACAGGCACAAGTTCTACCTCTTATCAATTAGTAAGAATCATGTCTCTCCTAATGTCCTTGTTCTGAGGGTCTGTGGTTCAAACTGCAACTCTAGAAATGTATACCCATTTACATCAGTGTTTTGTAGAATGATTATATTATATATGCTTCCCAAGGTATCCAGGGCTTTGCATTCCCTCAATTGTCTTCATAAATGCTATTTACTTATTTTGACAAGTTTTAAATTCCTTGTGAATAGAAATATACATATTCTGTACAAAAATGCTAGCTTATTTTAGGATCTCCAGACTGATAAATATATGAATATGTGGGTATTCTGTCTGAGTTATGGATGGGTTCACATGAATTTGTGAGTATAAAAATTCCTCTTTTTAAAATTTCTATGCTGTCTGCTTTACTGTATTATGAAACTCTTTAGCTCTTACACACTATTGTCTGTGAAGTTCATATCATGACTGCTTTTAGCATGTAATAGGTGAGATCCATAAGTGACAGTAATTGAGAATATGGACTAAGATGGAAGTATTTTTATTATATACCTCATGAAAGCAATCAGTTTAAACATGAGAAACATGAAACTAAGGAGGAAAATCAAAGATGTCATTACTTGGTTGTGCTCTTACCGCATTGCTACTAATAAACCAGGTCTGCAGTGAGAGTGATTCTTGAATAAGGCTATACTGAAGTCAGTTTCTCAAGAAATAACAACTTTTGATTTTTAGACAAATATTTTTAAATGTTCTTTTAGCATTTAACCATCTCCTTGAGTTTCTCTGAATTTGCTAATATTATGAGAGATCAAGTAAAAGTTTCAGACCACAGAGGCATTATAATCTACTCAAATCAATATTTACTGCTAATTCCTCACTATGTTTCTTTATCAGCTGTTTATTACTGAGGATCCTTCTCTTGAATTATTTCGGAGGTCTGTTGGGGATCCATCCCATGACCTCCTGGGGTGGGGGGAATGATCACTATAGTTAATCAGAATTGACTTTAGTGACTCAGAATCAAAATCTGAATTTGAGTGGCAGATTTTCTTTTCTTGCTAGATTATTGAAAGTCTGAGTTCTGAAGAAGGAACAGCGCAATATGATGGCAAGGGCTAGCTGTAACTATATACCAACTAATATGGTAGAAGTTTAATATTTTGTGGGATGGTGAGATCACCAGCCACCTTGTCTCTCCTTCCTTAAGAGAAATGATGAATGAGGGGTTTGTATAGTATAGCATCTGCCATGTGGGCTTGTGTTTCTATCCCTGTAGTGATCCATCGCTGTCTTCAGTATCTCACACAGTTGGCAGTGATGATGGCTTTTAAATCATTTTTTTTTCTTTTGGGACAGGTTTTTTTTCCCCTCTGGCAGAAGTATTAGAAAGTTATGAAATAGCATATTTGTCAATTTTTTCTGGATTTGTAGCAAAGCACAAAGACAGAAAACTTCTTATGTATTGGATTATTTTGCTTGGATGTACTTACATGGTCCTGTAAGATTGGAATGACCCAAATGTACACAAACATCTAGTCCAAGTTTATCAAAACTTCTTACCCATGAAGAAGAGAATATAGAATTCATTTTCCACTCACTTAAATATTTATTGAGAAACTTCTGTGTGCCAAACAATTGTTCTAGAATTATAGCAATGAGCAAAATAGGAAAAGAAGTTCCTTCCCTTACAGCCAATTCCAGTGGAAGCAGATAATAAATCATAAATAAGCCAAAAGCTGTTAAAATAGTAGAAAATAAAGTTTGGAAATGGGATAGAAACTTTTGGAGTCAGGGAGGAAGGCATTGTAAGGTGACATGTGAGAAATAACCAGAAAGAAATGAGGGAGGAAGACATTAAGCTATCAGAAGGAAGAATATTCTAGGTACAGGAACAGCCAGGGTAGCACCCCAGGAACTCTCCAGGCATACATGAGAGGCAGCAAAAAGGCCAGTGTGACTGGAGTGAGCTGTTCTGTCCTTGCAGATGGTCAGAGACATCTAGGAACCAGGTCATCAATTAAAAGGACTTAGATTTTCTGTGATAATTGGGAAAATACTAGAAGGTTTGAAACAAAACATCCTAAAGTGACTTACACACTTTAACAGGATCCTTTTTTTCTGCTATGTTGAGAAAAGATAGTAGGCATGTAGCGTAGAAGTAGAGCCCTGTTAGAGTGTTGTCAATGATTCAGACTCTGGTAGAAGTCAAGCTGATGCTGGGTGTCTTTTAAGTGAGGAGCCAACAGGGTAGACTTGTTATGGATGATGAGAGAGGAGATGACAGCAAACAGAAGGATGACTTGTTTTTTTGCTGAGATAAAGACCATGAGAAGTATAGAGATTGGGGTAGAAGGAAGAGAAGGAATGACTGCCAAGATTTCAGTTTTAGACGTGCTAAGTTGAAGTGGCCTTGATGTGGAGACCAAAACAGGTCATTGGATGGAGTAGACATGGGTTTACAATCATCAGCATGTATATAAAACTTAAAGGTAACAAATCATCAAGAGAGTGTGAGTATAGATATTAACAAGAATATGGCCAGAGTTCTGGTGACACCAATGTTGGTCAGAAGATTAAAAGTAATGAACCAAGAAAGCAGAGCAGCCAGAGTATGGATCTGTTGAGAGTGAGAAATGTGGTGTTCTGGGTAAGAAAAAGCACTACAGAAGGAAGGTCATGTGTGTTTATTGCTGCTAACAGATCCAAAAAAAAAAAAAATGAGTTCTGAGAAATGACTACTGATTTATTTGTGGTCAAGGTCATTGGTGATTTTGATAGGAAAAGTGTTAATGGGTCAAGGGTTGGTAAAAGTTTAATTGGGAAACTCAAATGGGAAAAGAGAAATTGTGGAAATAAACTATGAACAACTCTAAGTTTTGTTATAAGTGAAAGAGCAAAGATGGCGTGGCAGTTGGCCAGGAGGCATCAATCTGCCTGAGGAGGCAGGATAGTCCTAGGGTCTGCAGACATTCACCTGCCAGGAATGTGAGCAGTAGCCATTTGTAGTCTGTGACCTCAAAGACCTTATCTTGGGTAAATATAAATTCTTGAAACATTTTCCACTGATACACTGGTGCTAATAAGAAATAGATTAACCAAGCCAGCTATTAGTGTACCAGTACTCTTCCCCTTTTTAACCCTTACTTTACATTCAATAATTTCTCTGATTCTTCTGTAAAAGTTAGTTTTTAACTGTATTTCTCAAAAGCCTTCTACATTTCAATTTGTTATTTTCATATTTGTCCCCTGTCCTAGTCTAAGTTAGTTGATGAGGGCCATATTTTAGTTTTCCTTATATTTTACCTTACTTCTGCACAGATTTTCTTTTGTTCCATAACTATTTTTTTGAATAAATTACTATTGTGCTTCATTTTGGTAGATGATGGATTTGTTCTAAAGATCTGTGTCTTCATAAGGTTTGCAATTAATTTCTAAATATAGGATTATGTTTGGTGGTTTTGTTTTTTACAGAGTCCCTGTGAAGCAGGCATGGTGAGAACAGGCTTACTGCAGCTCAGTAGCTCCTCCATCGGGACTTCATCTTTGAGGAGAACAAAGCGAAAAGCACCTTCCCCACCGTCCAAAGCAGCCCAGCGTTCAAGTGATGGAAATGGCCCAGTGACTGGTAATGTTACTTTTCCCATTAACACTCTCATTTGTATTATGTTCTGCTTAACACAAACAGAAATGATATATGTTTGTCTTTTTATTAAATAATGACATTTAGGATTTATAAATAGTCCCTGATTATTCTCACTTGACTGCTTTCTATGAATCTGCAACACAAAATAAAATGACAAAATTATATGGCTTCATTATCCTAAAATGAGCAGATTGTAATTTGTAAACGTATTTAGAAAACATTGCCACTCCAGGATTGACTTATATAGTAAGAGGAATGAATCTAAGTGGAATTTTGTCATTTCACAGTTGGGTAGTAAAATAACTTTTAGCAAGGTCAGGGCTCAATTCTTTCTGGATTGTATATATATATATATATATAAAAAAAAAGCTACAGTGAAGCTGTAAAGGTGTTTTATGTATGAGGCTTGTTTATAAGTTGTGTTGTTCCTTTCAGCCCTGCAGTTAGTAGATGGGATTCCTCCAGACAGTGCTTTGGAAACGAGCTCTCCTGAGGGGCCCTCCAGCCCAGGTATGACACCTTGACTCCACTCTGTATCAGTACTGAAAAAAGAATTTCCATGACAATTGAGGAATGGATTTAATTAGAATGCTCTATATGAAAGAGATCAGATTCTTTGACCTCATTTCCCAAATTTATTTCGTGAAATGAATTCTCCTTCCCTTACTCCCCCCAGGAGTAGAGATTAGAGTCTGAAACTGGCACAAGATCAACATTTCAGTTCTGGAATTATACCTGGAGGATTTTCCCTGTTTGGTCTCTTGTTTTTCCTTATTCAGTGTCAGGTCGACATTTGTTAACCTCTTCCCAAGAGTACTGACAACATCATAGTTAGAAACGTTTGGTATGTTTGGGAGAAAAATTTACATTAAAATATAAGCATAGTTTCTTTAACCAATGCTTCTAGGTATGAATTCAATGACCAGGTATCCTACTGTCATGGTAAAAATTTGTTACCCTGAAAATCCTTTCTATTATATAACTTGCATTATCAGTTCTCCTCAAATAAGTAAAATTCCAGTAAAAATAGAATGATTCAATCTAATACCATTTCCAATATTTTCAATAATAGCTACTTAGTGGCCCTTATAAAAAGATGTATAATAAAATTTCTCACCTTTAGCGTTTGTTAGACATAAATGAATAGAACAGATTGGAAATGTGATACAGAAACAGAATATTATATGCTAGTACCTTAGCATGGGGATAATTTGGTAAGTAAGAAAAATACTTATTATGAATACCTAATTTTTAGTGTTTGTTTTCACAAATTTGGAAAAGTCCAGGAGTACCTAAATTTTAATCTGAATCTTTAATCTTTATGATATAGGAATTTGGAAATTAATATATATATATATATATATGAATTCTTTACTCCTGTGTTTGTGATTTAAAATATTACTATTATATAACTAATAATGATTTTTTTTCAGAATAATATCAATGATCCCATCTTATTCTACAAAGGAAATGTAATGAATAACATTAACAAATGTATAGTGAAATTAGAAGATTTTGAAGTACTGGAAAAAGATGTGCATGCTATTCAAACTCTGCTGGGTATCTGTTTCTCTCCCTTTGTTCTCTTTTCGTCCTCTTGTTTAATGCATGGATAGTTGTGAGCTCAGAAATCTGATTTCTTCGAAAATGCTTTGTGGTCTCTGCTTACCTTAACTTTGTTGTCTAAGTGCCATTTCTACAGAATCTGCTTCTTTGGCAGAAGCCTACCTGGGCCCTGGGCTCCTCAGTCATGAACAGAGCACGGTTCCCAAACTGACAGATGAAGCCTCTCTCTCTGAAGGCCCTGGAACGCCTGAGGCAGCCATAGCATCATTGACATGTAGGTGTCGGGGCCTTTCCTGATTGTAGCTTTGTTTTATGCAGATTAAGACATCATCCATTATAGACTTGATTACTTGTGAAGCCTTTCTGTAAGAATGTTTCATAAAGAAATTGGAATTTCTTTTCACTTGAAATTTTATCCATGGTTAGAGTTTACAATAGTAAACTATATAAATGAATATGATGCAATGGAAGATTAATAAACTTGGGAATTCTGTAGAATTTTACCTTCTATTTGACTTCCTGCTTTTTTTGAGGGAACTTTAAAACCTTACTATTTTCAATAAATTCACTATGTATAATATAGTTTAGATTCAGAATTGCCAAAAAATGAGAAGGAATTCAAATGTCCCCATTCTGAAGAATGGGCAAATTGTAGTTCATCCATGTATTAGAATACAGGACTTCTACTTAACCATAAAAAGGAACAACAATGAATCCTCACAATATGGCTGAATCTAAAACATTATGTTAAGTCAGGAAGCCCAGATATAAATGCCTAGATGTTATATTCTTATTCATGTGACACTTTTGCAAAGGCAAAACTACAGGGATAATGGTTGCCAGAGATTAGGAAGTGTGAAGAAGTTTAGGTGACTAACAGAATTTTCTATGTCTTAATTGTGGCGGTAATTGTATTTATACAACTATATCAGTACATCAAAATCCAAAGAATCATGTGAATTTTACTGAATGGAAATTATTTTCCAAGGATGAAAGAAAAACAATTCTAGTAGCATAAACAATGCTGTGACACAGCATATTTGAATGAATGAATAACATAAAAAAGGGATTGTATTTGAATAGGATTAATTTAACACAATTATATTTTTGCAAAGGAATAGTATTTAATAGGCTATTTTGCCATTTTGAGGATCCCCAGGAAAAATATATTAGATATCTTAAAAGTCCTAGTTAAATTTTAAACTTTAATAACTTCACAAGTAAAATGCTACAGACTAACAAAAATGTCTTTTGGAAGTTTAAGTAACTACATTTCTTTTCTGTATGTTAATTATTTTTTAATCTTGAATAATTAAAAAAAATATTCTTTTGAGTCAGTATTTGCTATTTTAAAGGGAATGAAAAAAATAAGTTAAAATATTCAAATTATCAAAAATAAAAGAAACTTCAGTCATTATACTTTCAAATGATTTTAAACAATTTAAATAATTTCTTTCCATGTTTATTCCTGAGAATTCTTAACAGTACTTTAAGATTTAGAACACCATGTTCTTTGAAAGTGAATACGCTGCCTTTAGAACTTTTAAACCTGAAATAAAATAGTTCTGATAGAACACTTGTGAAACTTATTCATTGTTCACAGCCCCTTCCCCGTTTCTTTTTTTATTTTAGTGCTAGAATTTGGCACATACTAAATAAACTTTTTTTTTTCAAAGTGTGAGCTTACCTGTGCTAATCAAACAGACTGAAAATTCTCTTGGGCGATTAGAAATTCTTAATATCATTCTAAGTGAAATAGGTCAGACTTGGATGTTCTGACAAGGGTTGTATGTTTTCTCTCACATATGGAAGTTAGAGGGGAAAAGGGATCTCATCCAAATGAAAGGGAGTAGAAGAAGGGGATGGAAAGGGAGGGAGGAGCTGAGGGCATGGAAAGTATTAGTGAATGAAATCAATCAAAGTATACTATGTCCACGAATGAACATACCACAATAAATCCTGCCTTTATATATAATTATAGTGTCCTAATTAAAATAATAGTAATGGAAGGCAGATCATTAGAGAAGCCAATCAAGGAGAGGGAGGAGTGGAGGGAAAGGGCAGGTAGTAGGGAATGAGATTGATTAAATTATGTGCATAATGTGTAGGCACATGACATAATGAATCCTACCATTATGAATAATTATCATGCACGGGTTAAAGATAATTATTGCCTTTTCTAAGACTTTTAATAATAGGAATGCTTTTCAAGTGGATAAAAATACATATTTAAGCAAGCTGGTATGATGTTTACAATCATCAAATCATCCCAGAAAAATTCGAAAACATTTTTGAAACATCTTACTCATGCCTTATACCTTAATTGAGACCAGTTTCTCAGTGAGAACCTCATACTTGGAAAAAAAGTTATGTATCTGAAATACTTGTGACAGCATGAAAAATAAAGGGATAATGATGGGTAATTTGCTAAACATCACATCAGTTAATATACTGAAGAGTCATGTATAAAACACTTCTACATCTGAACCATCATGGGCTTTTATTTTTCTCAGTACACAGTTTTCAACTTATATAAATATACTCTTACTATGATATGATGTTATAGACATATAATATTGCACAAGGCATCATAATGGCTATTGCACATGTCATGATAAAGCAACATTTGCCAAAACATGTACATATAAAAATTCACTTAAATTTTTAAATACTTCTTAGTACTCTAATGGGGGCATTTTATTAATTTAAAGTACCCCATATTTGTTCCTTTTTGATACAGGGTCTTGCTATGTCACCCAGACTGACCTTGAAGTCCTAGACTCACAGTCCTCCTGCCTCAGCCTCCTGAGGTGCTGGGACTACAGTCATGTAATACTGCCTGAGGCTGGGGATGGAACCCAGGGCCTCAAGCATGCTAGGCAAGCTTTTAACTAAACTGTGTCTCCAGGCTCAATGCCTGTTTCTTAAGAAGCACAATGAACATACTTTTCTGTCTCCACATTAAGAGAGAAAATTATATTTTTACGTATAAACTTCAAATATCTTAAAATTTTTATTAAATTTTGTGAATGTGCTGATCACTATAATCCAATGCCGTAACATATTTCCCTCCTTTTGAAGTAAAACTTTACTTGGATGTTTAATTTTATTTAAGAAAATTCTAGGACCTTAGTGTTTGGTTTAAATTTATTTTCACACCTCATCTTGACCATTGACTATGGACATCAACTGCTAAGGATGTCTCCAGCTTTATCATAGTACCACTGGTTGTCAATACTAAGAAGTAATGATAAAACGCATTTTTGTACAATGAAAAATTAGCTACAACTGTTGAAAAATGATAACTACACATATTAGTATACGATATTTAAGATATTATAAGTAGATCCAAAGCTAGGTTGAAACATTGGGTATAATATACTTATATTTACATTAAATAAACCAACAAAAAAGGAAATGTGAATATGGATATCTGCTTATGTGTGCATGTTATGCTTTCTGACAATATACAGGAAAAATGTGTTGGAGGAAGTTGCCTCTGAGAATCAAACTGGGTGGTAGTAAAAATTATCAGTGCTTAGTACTTGTTTCCAGGTTAAAAACATATTAAGCATTTAGATCATTTAACCCTGGTTGCACAGTAGAATCACTGGAGGAACCTTAAACATTCTTGGCCCCACCCTTTTGAGATTTTTATTTAATAGCTGAGGAGTAGGGTACGAGCTTGAGTATTTTCAAAAGGGGTTCAGATAATTTTCAGGTGTCGTTAGTGCTAATAACTACTGAGTCAAACTCTATGTGCAAAAATCTCGTGCTTGTTTAATTTGCATTAAAATAAACTTGTATTTAAGTTACATTGATTTACAGCATGGATTTAAAATCATTTTTTTTTAAGGAGAGAGAGAGGGGAGAGAGAGAGAGAGAGAGAGAGAGAGAGAGAGAGAGAGAGAGAGAGAGAGAGAATTTTTAATATTTATTTTTTAGTTCTCGGCGGACACAACATCTTTGTTGGTATGTGGTGCTGAGGATCGAACCCGGGCCTCACACATGCCAGGCGAGCGCGCTACCGCTTGAGCCACATCTCCAGCCCATGATTTAAAATAATTTTTAAAAACGTACTCTTAAATGAAATATTTAACTTGACATTTATGATACTAAATAATCTTCTATGAATAAAACCTAGAGTGATAGCAAATGTATTTAGGATTATGTGCATGTGAGACAATCTTGTTATATATTAACATGATTATTCACATGAGAAAAACATTTCACTAATTTTGAACCTGATTTAAAGACTTCAGCTAATTATTAAATATTCCTTCCTTGCTAGTATTACATAGGGTAAATGAAACAAATTAATATTCAGGATTATATATGCATTTCTTTGTAGCTGGAATAAGCTCTGATTATAGCCTGGAAGAAATAGAAGAAAAGGAAGAACTGAGTGAAGGGCCTAAAGATGAGGTGGAAAATATTTCTCTGAAGTCACCAGACATTCCTTTTGCATCTACTGATATAACAAATACACTGAAAAATGATTCTGACTCAGCCCTTGGCATCAATAGCAGAGAGGCCTCTCAAAACTCCAAGGAAGAAAACCAAGAAACTAGAAACACAGATGGACCGTAAGTAGTCTGAATGCCAGAGTGTTGCTGGCAATTTGTTTAGTACTATTCTTCTAAAATGTAGATCGGATTATTTTAAATACAAATAGAGTCAGTTCCTTTTATTTATATTCTACCACTCTTACCATCATCATCATAAAAATGTTTATTAGTAGCATATTTATTTGCATATAATTGTGTTCAAAGTCTATCAAATTTACTAGTTCAATATCCCTGTCATATAAGCCATAACATAATTTGTATGACCCCAAAATTCAAGTTTTTGTGTATTTTGCCTATTACTTATTTGACTTAAATGAAACATTTAATTTTTAATTTTTATCAAATGCTCACTGACATATAAAAACAATTCTCTGTAATAGAGTATAAGTTCAAATCCCCAGTATTATTTTTACAGTCAACTTTATGATGCAGAAAGGCATTTTCCATATTATCCTAGGTATCTAAAGCTATAGTGAATTCACATATATTATGTTTGAGATGCAACACCATGAATAAAGATGAAATCAACCAAGTAAAATAAATCATCTTCATCAGAGGTTTAACATAATTTGCATGGGATTGTCTCCAAATTAAACCATTCTGTCATTAGAAAAAAATCAGGTCAATTCAAGTACGATTTCTGTAATTGACTTTGCTAGATGCAAGACAAAAATGTTTCATTAAATTTCCTTTTTCTTTAAAAGACAAATAACCAAAAATATCAAAATAAAGACACTATTTTGGTAATGAATCCATTTTCCCAAGCTTTTTATATCTTTCTGTGTAATAGGACCACTATATGAAAAAAAAAAAAAAAAACCTTAGGTTTCACAGAAACATTTCCTCTCAGTTGTAATTTTTCCTTTGCTTTTAAATTTTCAGTATTTGGCAGAAAGAGATGATTATTTCAGTCCATCTGTCTTTGGAAATTATTGCCTGTTTTCTTATTGTATGAGTTTGAATAGTATACACATATACAATATCATATCTTCCAGAGGGTCACACAGTACTGTGTATGATACAAGCAATGAAGATATGATAGCTCGCACTGTAAGAAATTTGAAGTCCGATTTGGGCCCAAGCGAAGAGAATGGTGAGTTTTATAAACACTGACAGCTTACACATTGGTAGACAATGATGTGCCAAGGACTATCCTTAACACATATCAACTCATTTAATCTTATATATTGACTCATTTAATACCCACCTCATTTACAGGCTATTATGGGTACTATTATTTTTAGTCTCATTTTACTGAAGATTGAATCACAAAGATGTTAATTCCCACAACTAGTAAATGATGGACCTAGAGTTTAACTCAGTCGGTATTACTCCAAAGTGTGCTCTTAGCTATCCAGTGCGTTACATTTGATGATGTTGTTAAGTCTTAGGGATTGTCGAACTTCAACCTTAGATCTTAAAAGCAATGTCCTCTAGGCATCTATTTTTGTTCTGTTTTTCTGTTTTCCTCCTAATTCTGTAGCACAATCCTATTTTACATCATACTCAAGTTGCTATATTTTGGATGAAACTCATCTGCCTGATTTTCAAGGCTCAAACCATCTAATTATGTAATCTTATTTACACTTTCCCCAATTCTCATTACCATCTCAAGACAGTTTCTTCTTTTTCCTATGATGTAGTTCCCTCTATTCTATCATTTGGTCTATGCTCATCCCAGTTTTGCAGAGAAAACAATTTTCCATCTAAATCCTACCACTTTGTTAATTTTGTTAACATGATTCCTAGAAGCTATGCAGTTCTGTATTCCTGACTCCTCAACTGAATTGGATCATCTTGTATCAGAGAAATTGATCTTGCACAATGATATATTTCAAGGGAATAAGAAGAAAGTGATTTATGAAGGCTGATAGCCCACCCCATGTTAACATACAAAACCCAGTTAAGATTCATAAAAAACATAAGACTATAATATTCATATTTGAATAAGAAGTCATAGTCCCAATGATATCTATATATCTATGTCAGTTTCATTTTTTTCTTTTTTTATTATTGGTTGTTCAAAACATTACAAAGCTCTTGACATATAATATTTCATACATTTGATTCAAGCAGATTATGGTATGTATATGTAAACCTGAATGTGTATGCTGCTGATTGACTTTACTTCAAATGTTCAGTCCCATTCTGAGACACATGGAGAATGTCATTTCTCCATGTGTAAATCGTGTCCTATTCTTTATATCTTGATTATTTTTTCCCTTCATATACTGTGATGGCAGTAGCATTCCTATTGAGAAATCATGATTTAAAAGCTACTTCTTTCTTAGCAAAATGATTTAGTATACTATTTTCAAAGATTTTGACATCAAGTTAGTGCTGGGGTCACAGTACATTTACGTAATATTTATTTTGATTTGTACACACTTTGAAATGACCTTTTGTCAACTTTAGGTGATTTTAAAAATAAATAATTTATTATCCCTAAAGTGGTTTTATTCTCTTTTCACCTACAGTATACACTTATTTAAACCATCCTTTGGTCATATTGTAGATGTTTATATTAATTTTGAGTAGAGAAAGGACATTACAGAAGCTATGTTCTCCTTCTACTGGCCACCCTTGGAAAATAACTTGACCATTCACAGACCAAGTAAGACTCTTGTCAGATATGTATGAGGAGGAATTAGCTAATAAATTCAGTGGTGATGCTAAGCTTCCAGGCCTGAAAATCACTGGGAATAATTGTGAAATGTTGATGAAAAATTTAGAGCTAAATTCAATGATTCAGTAGGTCTAACCCACTGAAAATATAAAAAACAAATTTGGAATATAAAACTAATAAATTAGTGTGTGTTAAGGAGGATTCAATTTAATTTATATTTTTACATTGATTTACTTCCTCTTGGAAAATATTTCTATTTTTGAAACTGGATAATATCCAGTTTCAAAATATATTCAGTGGAAAATAAGAAAAAGCAAGAAAGAAGAAAATATTTTTAGACTCATTTAATTTTTTAAAATTTTTATTCTTTTTAGTTATACAGAGCAGTAGAATCTATTTTTGTATATTTTTATAAGCATGGAATATACCTTATTCTAATTAGTATCCCAGTCTTGTGGGCATAAACAATGTTGAGATTGACTGTGATGTATTCATATATGTACATAGGAAATGTCAGGTTCATTCTACTGTCTTTCCTATTCCTAACTATCTTCCCTGCCCTTCATTCCCATTTATCTAATCCAATGAACTTCTATTTCTCCCCTCCCCTCCCCTTTGTGGGTTAGCATCCACATATAAGAGAGGACATTTGACCTTTGGTTTTTGGGATTGGCTTATTTCACTTAGCTTGATAGTCTCCAGATTCATTTATTTACTGGCAAATGTCATAAAACCTTTCTCTATGGCTGAGTGATAATCCATTTTGTGTGTGTATATCATAATATATCCATTATATACATACATATATATATATAATATATCCATTGTATACACACACACACACACACACACACACACACACACACACACACACACACACACACACACACACACCCCTACACCTACCCACCATAATTTCTTTATCCATTCAATTGTTGATGAACATCTAGGTTGGTTCCATAGCTTAGCTATTGTGAATTGAGCTGCTATAAACATTGATATGGCTGTGTCGTTGTACTATGCTGATTTTAGATCTTTTGGGTATATATTAAGGAGTGGGACGGCTGGGTCAAATAGTGGTTCCTTTCCAAGTTTTCTGAGGAATCTCCATTCTGCTTTCCAGAGTGGTTGTACTAATTTGTGGTTCCTTGAACAATGTATGAGTATACACTTTCCCCCACAATCTCGAAAACAATCATTGTTACTTGTATTCTTGATAATTGCATTTAGGCTCATTTTCTGTTGCCAAAAATATGTCTTACATTCTTTTGTGCTCATAATAGTGTTCAGAATAGTGCTTTTCATATAAACATTAAATACTTAACCAAGTTAATTAAGAGCAGAAGCAGAAATGTGCCTCTTCTTTGCTTCCTTATCTTACATATTCTTAATTTTTATATCCCAAAAGTTTTCAGTTCTTGGTCATTGAGAAAAGAAGTCACTCAAATAGTGAACATAATGTGATAATCAGTTGAATTTTATTTGGGAAAAATAAAAATAAATTCTATTTTAAAATGACATACTTTATATAGGAATCTGGTAACACAAATATTAGCAGCCATGACCAAATAATAGTATATTTAAGCAATGTTTAAAAATGTGAATTTTTAAAAAAATTACATAAAATTTTACCTGACGTCATGACTTATTTTGTTTAGGTAAAGCTTGTATGGTTTTGTTTGTTGTTTTCAGAGAAACTATTTACTGTAGCTCCTCCAATTTTAGGGCTTGTACTTAATCTCATCCTCTTTTAGGTAAAAGTGGGTGATGATAAAACTTTAGAGAAATACTTGACATCTTTCATGAGTTGACTTTTGAGGCCTGCCACTTATTAATGCTATGCAAGCCATTCCCATATCTCAAAAGGAAGGTTGCTGGTCATCATGCAGGAGAAACGATGCCTCAGAGCATTTGAATAGAGAGGAACAGGACCTTACTAGGTATGGACGCATGTTCATAATGCCTGCACACTTCCAGATGCTGTTCCAGTTCTCTGCCATCCTGTGGAGTAGAAGCTGTTGCTACTAACCCAGGGATTGGCAGACAATTTGCATTTTCAGGTCATATGAACTAGAATTAGAGGAAAAGTCAACAGGATCTGAGAGGGAGACTGTCACAGATCTCTTGGGCTACAACTCTAGAAGAATAAGGAAATTTTTTTCCCCACAGAGAAAAATCAAAACTAACATTTTTGTTTTTATAAGGTTGAAATCAACCATGTTATGACTAAAAACAAATTCCTCCAAAAGACTTTAGTAAGGACACCCAATGAACATGACAATCAACGTAGACTGTTTTTTGTTTTTACTTCAATTTTCTTTCTTTTTTTTTTTTTTTTGATGATGCTGGGGATTGAACCCAAGCAAGGCCTTAGCACATGCTAGACAAGTGCTCTACCATTGAGCTATAACTCCAATTCTTTACTTTCTTAAAGGTAATGTTTTCTGTTGTTTGCCTTAATTAAAAATGATATTTACTGAGATTATTTTAGTACTAGGTATGAAATATAAGTGTACATGAGGGGCTATGGAAAAAAGATTCTAAATGGAGGGAAAAATACAATTTTTTAATTTATCAATTTCTTTCTTCATTTACAATAATGGAAAAATGAAGTCTTTACTTATAAAAAGAACATAGTTGCCTTCTCTGTATTGCCTATTCTAGACAATATTCTATCTTAA
Source organism: Ictidomys tridecemlineatus (assembly GCF_052094955.1). Lineage (NCBI taxonomy): Eukaryota > Metazoa > Chordata > Mammalia > Rodentia > Sciuridae > Ictidomys > Ictidomys tridecemlineatus. Next base: position 134,059,314 of record NC_135483.1, on the reverse strand, counting down.
AATATGACCTAAATGATAAATGTGTACATATATGGATATATGTGTGCATATGTATCTGTATAATTTACATACAATTATATCTGTAATTTAGAATACTTATTTTCACACCTATAATCCAAGCCACTCAGGATCACAAGTTTGAGGGCAGCCTCAACAATTTACTAAGGCATTCTCAAAATTTAAAAATTTAACAAAGGGCTGGGGATGGACTCAGTGGTAGAGCACTTACCTGCAAGCTTGAGACCTTGGGTTCAATCCACAGTACTGTAAAACAAACCAACATATTTTCACCTCTTTACGTGTCAGCAAAATAGATGTTATTATAATTTAACATGTGGCCACATTAGTTAAAGAGGTTTCAAACTCGGGTTCTTTTGAGTGTACAGCCCTTACTGCTTTCTCTGTATGCCAATGCCTGAATTTGTATAATTAGTGATATAAAGATTATCTGTAGCATTCAAACCAACGGATTATAGGTTGGATGAGGCAAACTTTGTAAACTTGAATTTTTCTGTTTTTTTCTCTCAATAGTTCAGAATGAAATCATTGTCCTTACAACAAATACAGAAGATACTATGAAAGATAGAGTGAGGCGAACAGAAATCATTGTAGAAGGGGAAGCAAAAAATAAGGATGCAGTCATGGAAGTTGACAGACAGTCAAGCTATCAAGCACATAACACTGTTAATGTTGTAACTTCCAAGGAAAATCATCTAGCAGCAGCATCAGTACCAGACCACAAACTGAATCAGCTTGGTGCAGAAAAGATGAAAATGCAAGATGCGGCAATTCAGACAATCCCTTCCAGCAACAGTTCTGAGGGGAATCACCAAGATCATAATTTGCCTGCTTTCAAAGTTGATGAAAGTGTGCAAACTTCAAATAACAAACCAACTCAACACCTATCTTTAAATCTACAAAATTCTGTAACTACCTCAAGAGAATTGAGGATTCAGAGCACCCCAGTCATATATTCAGAAGACAGACTTGCCATAAAAGATCCAGCTTGTGCACAAGGCAATGATGATCTTTTGTCTCCTGTAGATGGAACCGATAAATATTCATCTGCTTCTTACCTAAAGAATCTGCCACTTTATAGACAAGACAATAATCCCAAACCAAAACCTTCCAATGAAATTACAAGAGAGTATATACCCAAAATTGGAATGACTACTTATAAAATAGTACCTCCCAAATCCCTGGATATACTGAAAGACTGGGAATCAGAAACCATAGGGTATAAAGATGATCAAAAGATTCATGCTTCAGGGAATGTGAAGGAGATTGCCCTGCAAACACAAGACCTTGTTACTTCTGAAGGCCCAGGGAAGCTACAGCTAGACCCTAAACCAAAGCCTAACTTGAGAACAGAGCAACAGTTGCACAGGGCTGTGAGCTCACCCGATGGTGCTGTGACTAATCCTCTCAGAATGACAAGAGACACTGGCACAGCTCCTTTTGCGCCAAATTTGGAAGAAATAAACAATATTTTGGAATCAAAATTTAAATCTCGGATTTCAAATCCCCAGGCCAAACCAAGTTCTTTTTTCTTGCAGATGCAGAAGAGAGTATCAGGTCAGTATGTGACATCTGCAGCTGCCAAGAATGTCCATACTGTCCCTAATCCTGCCCCCAAGGAACTAATGAAAAAAGAGATAGAAAGGGACACACTGCCTCATTCAGAACAGACACTTCCTCCCTTAAGTAAAACTACTCACCCAGCTCCACAGCCCCAAATTAAAAAGATGGAGGATGACATCATCAACCAGAAACCTGCTGAAACCTCTCCTCCTCCCGTAGCTCCCAAGCCTATGCCTCTTCCCGCTAGTCAGGTAGCAGCAGTAAACCTGAAGACTTTGAAAACTTTTGGTGCCCCAAGACCATACTCAAGTTCTGCTCCTTCGCCATTTGCCCTTGCTGTTGTGAAGAGGTCACAGTCTTTCAGTAAGGCACGGCCAGAGTCGCCCAGTGTGGGTGCATCCACCCAACCTCCAGCTCACACAGAGGATGGGAAGACTTGCTGTGTACATAGGTGTGCAGACATCCCACAAATTGATATGATGGATAAGGTAAATGTGACCTTTTAAAAAATAAGTATTAGGATTATTATGGAACCTGGTTAAAATAGTGGATAACAAGCATGTTGGTGTGTTTGTGCATTACTGAACTCTGAATTCTTATTAATAGGATATCATGTTATTATAGGGAAGAAAGTAATACATATAATATCATTATTTACTGTGTATAATTCACATAACTTGATTAGATATTACTATAAGGTTGTCATTATATAATTGTATTATTAGTAATGATATTACATTTTCTTCATTCATAGGCCTTGTTAATTTACTAGTTTAGAGTTTGAACTATTTTCTTGGCTAATTCGTTTTTAATTTTTCTGGATGTCCTGGCTTACTTCATTTTCTCTTCAGGTTTTATAGTACTATATAATGCAATATAAACAGTGTTGGTTATATGAAACAGCAGTATCAAAGACTAGATAAAGTAACCGAACACCTGGGCTGTGCCTTTTCTATTATATACATTCAACCTCACAGCTGACCATACATTTTTGCATGTAACTAATTCAAATTGAAATCAGTTCTAAAGTGTAACTTTCTTAATTCCCCATTTTGTTAAGGTCACCTTTTCCAGTTATACATGTGTTGACTAAAACATCATCTAACTACTGTCTAGCCTTAACAACTTACCAAAAAGTATGTCATTGAGTTGATGCTTAGTCAACTAAATGGTGTATTTTGCCAGGTTCAGACTGTATAGGCAATGAGGGTATGAAATTCACAGTGTGACTCATGATAATCTGCACGTGAGTTTTAAGAAATGTTTTGTGTACATTTACTCTGATGGTGTTTAAAGAATACTTTCATATTTGTGTGACAGTTCCAGAAGTATTTTACACTACTTTTTCAAACATTCTTAGAGTAGAAGAACATTAACCATACTGCCAAGTGCATATTTTTCAGTAATTTTAAAGCAATAAAGTGGAAAATATTTACATTTATTACTTTGTTAAAGCATCAGGAAGTGATGCATGATATAGACTTTAATTCTTGAGTTGGGAATAAAACCTGCATTTTTTCCTTAAACTGGAATACCATTCCTAAACAATGGAACTTTGATTTATATAATGAATTTTTTGAGTCATTGTCCAAACCATGTTTAACTCATTTTTTTTATGGCAGTTGGAAAAAGACATCTTTAAGATTACTTGATTTGCCAGTTAATTCTGATACTGAATATTCCTTCCTAAGAAGTTTAAGATTTTTATTCTTCAATTTGGAAGTTACTAATTTTTATTTTTATCCTCATGGGAAAAATAAAACAGCCAACACAAAGTCCCCATGACTTCCTGAAACACAAAATAAATATTTACATGTAGTAATTAATATTCCTTTATTAAAAGATACATTAGATTTAACCACTATGAAATTGTCAATATTTGTGCTTTCAAAAATAATCATTTTCCAATCTTTATATTGAAACCATGAACATGGATTATTTTTAATTTTGTAGAATTTTTTTTTTAATATTTTATTTTTTTTTAGTTCTCGGCGGACACAACGTCTTTGTTGGTATGTGGTGCTGAGGATCGAACCCGGGCCGCACGCATGCCAGGCGAGCGCGCTACCGCTTGAGCCACATCCCCAGCCCCTTTGTAGAATTTTTTGATTATTAGTTTGGCTCTTCTAGTCAACTCCATGTATTGGAAATATCAATAAACTGTATCCATGAAAGAGAGAGACCATTTTCTTCCTTATCCTCCTCTGTTCAAGGGAAGGGAAGGTAAAGTAATGCCGTCTTCTTCTACTTCAGCTCTGGCAGCAAAGAGAATTTATTGGGTGAAGAAACAGCCATATCTAAATCACCCATTGGGCAAATGGTGATTCTTAAAGAACTATTGGTGATGAAAATGTTTTACAAAATTGAACTATTCTTCCCTTGGAATTCATATAAATATCGTGCATTTATTTTTGTAGCAAAACAACTCTGCACATAATGAACAAAATTCTCCAACACCAACTCCAGTTGACTGCCCATCATTCACCCTTAAGAGACAAAGTTCTTTAACATTCCAAAACCCTGACCCAGAACAGATCCGACAGAGTTTACTGACTGCCATCCGTTCCGGAGAGGCTGCTGCCAAATTGAAAAGGGTAAGTTTTCGTTATCAGATGGGTGACAGTGGGTTTATTATCAACATTGTCAAACTAATACTTGAGGGAAACTTTTTTCTAGCATTTAAATCCTAATTGAGAGGATGCCAGAAGTTTACTCTTTTATGTTAGGGGTCATTTTTGAATTATAAACTGAAAGAGTCCAGAGTCTTATAAATAGTTTAAAATGTTGGGTCTATTTTCCACAACATATGCCAGGTGCAGAACATGACTTTTGGTTCATTATTGTATAATTATATATAATTATATATAGTTGACAGTGCTCTGATGTCTTATTTTAAGAAATTATGTTAGCACATTAAGATTCTTTAGAAGATTGCTCCCTATTCCAGAAAAGGTGGACTTCGAGTGATGGGAACTGCCAAGTTTCCAGACATAGCTTCTCCAAAATAACTGTCCTAGGTGCAGTTAGAAGAGTTATATAGCTTTAATCAAAAGAATAAGAGAGCCCGGCATGGTGGCACATGCCTGAAATCTCAATAGCTTTGGGAGGCTGAGGCAGGAGGATTGTGAGTTCAAAGCCAGCCTCAGCAATAGCGAGGTGCTAAGCAACTCAGTGAGACCCTATCTCTAAATAAAATACAAAATAGGATTAGGGATGCAGTTCAGTGGTTGAGTGCCCTTGAGTTCAATCCCTGGTTTCCCTCCACCCCCACCAAATAAATAAGAGAATTGGGGTGTGCTGGCACATACCCATGATCCCAGCTACTTGGGAGGCTGAGGCAGAAGCAATTCAAGTTTGAGTCTGGGCAACTTAGTGAGACCCCGTCTCAAAATTTAAAAAAGTCCTGGAGATGTGGTTCAGTGGTAGGTCACCCCAGTACCACCACCACCAAAAAAAAAAAAAAAAAAAATCTAGAGAATGTAGATGAGAACTAATACAGAAACCACAGTCTTCATAATGTCCTACCATAGTTGTCTAGCTCTTCTTCATGGAGGTGTAGAAATCAGGAGAAAGGAGGGTGTGTCTTTCTTCAGGGCAAACGCTAAATGAGTGTCCCAAGGAAATTTTTGCGGGTGAATTTCTTCGCTCTATATACCCTTCATGTCCTGAAAGAGTACATGGTGAACTTTGAGCAGAAGCTGCACTAAGACTTCCCCGAGTCAATCATCTCTGCATTCCTACTGCTTGTTTCCCCAGTAGTCATCCTATTAGAAATACCTCAACACTGAAGATGGAAGGAAAGTCCTTGGGATTCCACTGACTCCCTAGGTATTTGATTTTGTGAATTCCTTTTCTAAACATTTTAGAAACTATTTAGAGAAGAGTTAAGAGACTTGTTGAGCAAAACATTGAGCTCAACAGAAATTAAATCTGCAAAGGAGCAGGAATGCTGCAAAAATAGAAAAAAAAAAAAAGGGAAAGGCAACTTGGGTGTCTCAAGGACTTCAGCACTTGCCATACTCAGCTGCTCTAGCCAGTTTTCTCCATGTGTTTGATTGACAGATGTTCTTCTCCCAGAAGACACGGTGCTCAGATCTGGGCAAACATGGAAACAGTGCTTTCAAGAGTGAAGGAAACAAATAATTCAGGGGGATTAGTGTTGAATTTTATAGGTGTTTTTTTTTTTTTTTGGTCGGGGGTTGGGGGAGCTGCATTTAGGTGCCAAGCAGCATAAAAATTTGTTATAGCTTTAAATATTGAAATTGGCATTTCACAGATCATGACAAATTTACATTTAAAGGGGGAAATATGCTCATGTTAATAAACTGTACAGTCTTATTTTTGAAAAATTTTCTATTTCTCATCTGGTAAATTAAAGATGAGTTTCAAACCAGTCACTGTGCAGCTATAGTTTTCTCAATTCAATAAATCTGACAAGCAATTTCAAGCACGTAAGTTCCAAATATCAAATATTTTACTAGATACTGGGAATGCAAAAATGAGTAAAATGAAGCCTCTATCTTCTGCACGTTC